>NC_091364.1:4746853-4756853 GCF_038502225.1 Cherax quadricarinatus | reverse complement strand
AAACTGGCAGGGCAGGAAGAGGCAAAGCGAGAAAAGAGTAGGCCTATCATGGGGCATTAGGCCTACTGCAATGCTCCAAGACCTGCCTAGTGTGGCTAAGTAAGCCTATGATTGTGCTCTTCAGTTCTTAACAGATTTTTGTAACACAGGAACCTAGAGGATCACAACAGTGCCACGATCGCACGTGCAAAGAAAATGATAGGATGGATAATGAGAACTTTCAAAACGAGAGATGCCAAGCCCATGATGATCCTTTTCAAATCACTTGTTCTCTCTAGGCTAGAATACTGCTGTACATTAACATCTCCATACAAAGCAGGTGAAATCGCAGATCTAGAGAGTGTACAGAGATCCTTTACTGCACGTATAAGTTCTGTCAAGCACCTTAACTACTGGGAACGCTTGGAAGCACTTGACTTGTACTCGTTGGAACGCAGGAGGGAGAGATATATCATAATCTACACTTGGAAAATCTTGGAAGGAATGGTCCCAAATCTGCACACAGAAATCACTCCCTACGAAAGTAAAAGACTGGGCAGGCGATGCAAAATGCCGCCAATAAAAAGTAGGGGCGCCATTGGTACACTAAGGGAAAACACCATAAGTGTCCGGGGCCCAAAACTGTTCAACAGCCTCCCATCAAGCATTAGGGGAATTGCAAATAAACCCCTGGCTGCCTTCAAGAGAGAGCTGGACAGATACCTAAAGTCAGTGCCGGATCAGCCGGGCTGTGGCTCGTACGTTGGACTGCGTGCGGCCAGCAGTAACAGCCTAGTTGATCAGGCCCTGATCCATCGGGAGGCCTGGTCATGGACCGGGCCGCGGGGGCGTTGATCCCCGGAATAACCTCCAGGTAGAGTTGGAGGTCAGTCCCCCACAAACCCAATTAAATAGAGAATTAAACCTTCTATTGCTAACAAGAACAACAAACACAACAACGAACAAAACACTAATTCCCTATTATCTTTCCCAACAAACAAAAATAAAAATTGCGCTATAACAGATGCCAAAAAAAAAAAAACAGGCAAAAAATAATGTAAAATTGACGAAAGAGTCGTAATTCGTGAGGTAATTCGTGAGGTAATAAGTCATTATATGAGTGTTAATTATCGTTGCTCAATCCTTTAATAAGAATATAATGATGTACGTAAATAGGCAGTTTGGTAATTAGAGAGTTTAACTGGCGTCCTAAGATCTATAAACAACGTAATTTAGTTCTATGAATGCCATTATTAGACTTCTCTTTTCTCCCCTCCTTCTCTCTCTCTCTCTCTCTCTCTCTCTCTCTCTCTCTCTCTCTCTCTCTCTCTCTCTCTCTCTCTCTCTCTCTCTCTCTTTTTTTTTTTACACAGGGTTTGACAAGGTTAAGGATCCCTAGCTTTATTGACAAGCTATTTACAGGTTAAGGATCCCTAGCTTTATTGACAGCTATATTACAGGTTAAGGATTCCTAACTTTATTGTCAAGCTAAGAGCTGTTACCTACATCAGCTCATTTGAAAGCATTTTTATTATTATGAGACATACAAGTAGGGAACAGGATGAAGTTGGAGCCATCTGTGGGCCAGCATTTTCATTTGATCAACTGACTTTATCTCGTTGACATCATTATGCTGTACGAATGTGTTCCATACTCGAGTCATCCTGGGTATGTGTGATCTCAGATGGAGTGATGTTCTGGAGAAGGGTACAGCCAGAGTGAAGTTGCTGCTTTCTGCCCGTCTTGTGGCATAAAAGCTTGTTTCACGCTGTCCTCGAAGTGGATCCAAGTGTGGTACTTTGACAATATTGGCCTTGTACATAACAGTAAGGCCATCCACATCCCTCCTATGTTGAAGGCTCTGCTGAAATGACAGATCTATCAAGAATCTCTCTCTCTCTCTCTCTCTCTCTCTCTCTCTCTCTCTCTCTCTCTCTCTCTCTCTCTCTCTCTCTCTCTCTCTCTCTCTCTCTCTCTCTCTCTCTCTCTCTCTCTCGTACCTCTCCTCCTACTGTTTTTTTTTTTTACGTTTTATTCTCTGTAATTACCTTTTGATTTGTCTATTCTCTTTATTGATCTCTTTACCCCTTCCCCTACCCCCTCCCTCCCTCTCTCTCTCCCTCCCTCCCTCCCTCCCTCTCTCCCTCCCTCCCTCCCTCTCTCTCTCCCTTCCTTCCTTCCTTCCTTCCTGTGGATTCAGAAACACAAAAAATCCACATGCAAAAGGAGGGGAGGGAGGGAGGAAGGAAGGAAGAGGAAGAGGGTAGAGGGGGAGGGGAAGAGGAGGGGGAAAGGGAGAGGGAAGGCAGAACCAACAATGGGGAAGTAGAGGATAGACGTAACGGAAATCCTGTTCACTGAGTGGTCGTGGTAGTCGTCTCTTGAATGTGAGTGGTCGTTTGTATAGTGTGAAGGGTCGTGGTAGTTGTGTGCCCAGAGTGGGTGGTCGTGTGTTAAATTTGGATGGTCATTTGAGCCATGTGTCGGGTGTATGTGGTTGTGTGGAAGGTGTGTTGAGTGTGGATGGTCGTGTGTTGTGTGTGGATGGTCATGTGTTGTGTGTGGATAGTCATGTGTTGTGTGTGGATGGTCATGTGTTGTGTGTGGATGGTTATGTGTTGTGTGTGGATGGTCATGCGTTGTGTGTAGATGGTCATGTGTTGTGTGTGGATGGTTATGTGTTGTGTGTGGATGGTTATGTGTTGTGTGTGGATGGTTATGTGTTGTGTATGGATGGTCATGTGTTGTGTGTGGATGGTCATGTGTTGTGTGTGGATGGTCATGTGTTGTGTGTGGATGGTCATGTGTTGTGTGTGGATGGTCATGTTGTGTGTAGATGGTCAGTGTTGTGTGTAGGATGCGTTGGTGGTGTGATGGTCATGTGTTGTGTGTGGATGGTCATGCGTTGTGTGTGGATGGTCATGTGTTGTGTGTGGATGGTCATGCGTTGTGTGTGGGTGGTCGTGTGTTGTGTGTGGATGATCATATGTTGAGTGTGGATAGCCGTGTAGTAGGCCTACTGGATCATTCTGGGAAGCTCCGACACAGTCGGTCTATCTTCTCGGGAAAGGAATCAACTTTGTCATCTTTCTCCATATTTCTTTCCAGCCAGTTCATTCCGTTCAATAGTGTGGAGACCTAAGAACTAATGCCTTACCAAAGATACATAAAATTTCAATATAACTTCTGGACTCCTAGTACTTTTAAGTCTTTATATAAACCCATACAGTTCCATAGTTTTATTACGGACGCTGATACACTTATGTTTTAACTTCAGATTTTTGTTAACCAGAACCTGATCACATATATTTCGGACATGTTTTAATTTCCTGAGGTGTAGGCTTTCCACTTCATGTTAACATAAGAATGGAGGAACACTGCAGAAGGTCTACTGGCCCATACAAGGCAGATCCTTAAACTGCAGATAGATGCCTTGTCTTCCCATGGTAGTCCTGAGTCCATTTCAGAACATATGTGTTATACTCCTTAATTTACATTTATGTTACTATGCTTATCAATTCGTAAACCGGCGAACTTTTAACAAACATTATCTCTCGGTCCACAGCAGGATTCGAGCTTGCGATATTAGTGTGTGCAGGTTCGAATCCTGCTGTGAGATGAGAGATACGTGTTACTCTGTATGGTAATTTATGTAACTGTATTTATGTGTGCATGTATCTAAATAACCTTACTAACTTACTACCCTGGTTTTCAGGGTATTATACTAGACCTGACTCCCTGAGAACCTTTACTATAGTAAGGAAGTCACAAGTAGCATTAGGGGCTTTAACTGGGCCAAGTATCGCTCCGTTTAAAACTTTATCAACTAAAGGCTTGAACTTTATACACTCAAGGCTCGATAAAGCTCTGCACAGAGCGAATCGTCTGGGCGAAACCTTGTAGTACAACGTTTTGTCACATTCTCAATAGTATTGGCAGTAGGCCATTTAGATTAAACTTTTACCATAATCAGGACCCTTGTAATTTACTCAGGGAAGCTTCTGACCTTTACTTAGGGGACCCTAAACCTTACTCACTTGATCCCTGAACCTGAGAGGTCCAGAAGCCTGCGCCCGATGGCTGCCTGATCTATTTTAAGGGGATCTGAATCTATTTTAAGGGGATCTGCTTCTATTACGAGAGGTGTTAGTCAGTCTCAGGGGCTATATTAAGGGATCATGGTAATTATTAGCGGCATTTCCCCGACGCAGCGATGCTGCTATCATGACGGAGCAGCGAGAAGGGAAACGCTCATGTGTGAGGCTCGTGCGCACACGGTCGTGTACACATAAATACATACATCGTTACTTAGTTGTGTGTGTGTGTGTGTGTGTGTGTGTGTGTGTGTGTGTGTGTGTGTGTGTGTGTGTGTGTACAAATGTCTTTAATCCTGTGGAATGTAAATACGTGAGGTGCATATTTACCAAATAATATATAACCTGATTCATCAAATTCAATAAAAAAATTTAGATTTATATTGTTATTTTTGCCTTCATTCATCTATCACATCCCTTTCTCTCTTGTGTCATTAAAACTACTCTCCCTACATTATACTACCACCACTACATCTATTACTACTTCCGCTACCAGCCTCACCACCACCACTTCTTTTTCTTCCTCTCTTGGTCCCGTCCCTGTCACCCCTAGGGTATATTTACTGGCTCCCTCACTCTTTTGTGTCAGTGTGACTTTGTAAATGGTCCAAGTCGGACTGAAACATCGTTGTAAGCTTCGCTCTCCTATGTGCGGGTTATCTGAGCAAGATGGAAGTGTTCAGGGGAAATCTAATCCAAGGCAACAGCGCAAGAAGTGTTCACCAGACTAATAATCAACATCTGATCTTAATATCAAGGTATAGCAAATTTACCAGAGTTATACTATTTGCAAAGTAAAGATTTATAGAATGAGAATTAGCAGGGTATTCGTAATGGTTGAGTAAGAGAGAAAGAGGAGAGAGAGAGAGAGAGAGAGAGAGAGAGAGAGAGAGAGAGAGAGAGAGAGAGAGAGAGAGAGAGAGAGAGAGAGAGAGAGAGAGAGAGAGAGAGAGAGAGAGAGACAGAGAGAAAGAGAGAGAGAGAGACAGAGAGAGACAGAGAGAGAGAGAGAGAGAGAGAGAGAGAGAGAGAGAGAGAGAGAGAGAGAGAGAGAGAGAGAGAGGGAAAGAGAGGGAGAGAGAGAGACAGAGAGACAGACAGAGACAGACAGAGACAGGGAGAGGGGTCGGGTGCAGAGGGACGGGGGCCACTATGCATTTAATCAGTGTCTTGGTTCGGTAGAATTAATTTAGCCAAAATTCCAAAATAATGAAGGTATGTAAGGCAGTGGATGGTTGTTTGAGTGAGGATCCAGTTTTCCCACTAAAATGCATTTTAGAGTTTAAGTTTAATTTAATTTGATTATATATGTTTCAATACAGTGCGTCTTGTGTCCACTGTGGACCTTCAGTTTTGTCCCCCAGGATGCGACCCACACCAGGCGACTAAAACCACGTACCTACTTACCGCCAGGTGAACAGGGACAGCAGGTGAAAGGCGACTAACACCCAGGTACCTACTTTCTGCTAGAACAAGGACAGCAAGTGTAAGGTGACTAACACCCAGATACCTACTTACTGCCAGGTGAACAGGGATAGCAGGTGTAAGGAAACACACCCAACGTGTCCACCTGGACACTCGGCGTGTGAGGCGAGAGCACTGCCAACAGAAAAATAATACAAGTCGCCTTCGTTTACAGGTTTTCTTTTAACCTTGTAGGATACCTGATATCTGTCCTTGAGGAGCATGACATAGTAGAATCTCAAGGAAGGGAATAAAACACGGTAGGACATCAAGAAATGGAATAAGACACATATCAAAGACTTGAGATATTATTCTCTCTATTGGATTGATAAAATCACTGGTGGGCGAAACGTCTTCACAGTAAAATTACCCAAATGTTGCATATGTGTCTTACTTAACTGCTTGTTTTATATATCTATTTGTCTCATTTTTCTACTTAAGTAAGTTTATTCAGGTACAGGTACACATCTATACAACTACATAAATTAACATACATATGTGTATCATACATATCATACATATGTGTAAAATGACCAGGATAACCCCAAAAAAAAGTCAGACAAAGTAATTTATTTCCATTGGGGTCCTTGACTTATTTCCATTGGGGCCCTTGTCTTATTTCCATTGGGGTCCTTGACTTATTTCCATTGGGGTCCTTGACTTATTTCCATTGGGTCCTTGACTTATTTCCATTGGGGTCCTTGACTTATTTCCATTGGAGTCCTTGACTTATTTCCATTGGGTCTTTGACTTATTTCCATTGGGTCCTTGACTTATTTCCATTGGGGTCCTTGACTTATTTCCATTGGAGTCCTTGACGTATTTCCATTGGGTCCTTGACTTATTTCCATTGGGGTCCTTGACTTATTTCCATTGGAGTCCTTGACTTATTTCCATTGGTGTCCTTGACTTATTTCCATTGGGTCCTTGACTTATTTCTTTTGGGGTCCTTGACTTATTTCTATTGGAGTCCTTGACTTATTTCCATTGGAGTCCTTGACGTATTTACATTGGGGTCCTTGAATTATTTCCATTGGGGTCCTTGTCTTATTTCCATTGGGGTCCTTGACTTATTTCCATTGGGGTCCTTGACTTATTTCCATTGGGGTCCTTGACTTATTTCCATTGGAGTCCTTGACTTATTTCCATTGGAGTCCTTGACGTATTTCCATTGGGGTCCTTGACTTATTTCCATTGGGTCCTTGACTTATTTCCATTGGGGTCCTTGACTTATTTCCATTGGGTCCTTGACTTATTTCCATTGGAGTCCTTGATTTATTTCCATTGGAGTCCTTGACTTATTTCCATTAGAGTCCTTGACTTATTTCCATTAGAGTCCTTGACGTATTTCCATTGGAGTCCTTGACTTATTTCCATTGGAGTCCTTGACTTATTTCCATTGGAGTCCTTGACGTATTTCCATTGGAGTCCTTGACTTATTTCCATTGGGCCCTTAACTTATTTCCGTTGGGGTCCTTGACTGTTTTATGTAGCATTAATACTCAAGGAAGGAAAACTGTTTATCCTGTTCTTCCTTCAGAATAAATTTTCAACGGAGGCTTCCATGTGTCTTATTTCATAGATAAAAGGAAGCACTCTCACGCAAACAAGACCATACAGTCATAAATGTCTCGACCCCTGCAACCTCAATTAGGTGAGTACAATTAGGTGTGTGCACAGACAGACACACACACACACACACACACACATACACACACACACACACACACACACACACACACACACACACACACACACACACACACACACACACACACACACACACACACACACACACACACGATCAGTGAAGAGGCGGGGCCAGGAGCTGTGTCTTGACCCCTGCAACCACAATTAGGTGAGTACAATTAGGTGAGTACACACACACACACATACGTACCCACGCACACAGGTCAGAATATCTTCAAAGTTAGTCCAGTTTATGGCAGTTTGTTACTATCCCTCAGTCCCCTCATCTCTCTCCCCCTCTCCCTTCCCCAAACATCCCTCAACCATAAACCCATCTTGCCACCACCACCATCACCATCACCACAATCACAATAAACACCACCGTCACCATCACCACAACCACAATAACAAACACCACCATCTAGTATACATCTCCGTACAAACATTATCTCGTAGTCCACAGCATCATTCGAACGTGCAACTGGGCACCAGAGTACACAGTACTTTATCCACAATGTGTACATAAACTACTGTGTACTCTGATACCGAGTTTGAAGGTTCGAATCCTGCTGTAGACTTCAGAGATATTGTTAGTAAATAATTTCGCCTGTTTGAGAATTTTTAAGCATCTCTGTACATACACATTCAGAGTTCCCTTTACACTTCATTTTAGGTATTTTAATGACCCATGTATTAGAGATTGGATTTAAACCTAATAAGCCCACCTAGTCTCTCAGTCGTGGTGAATATTCTGAGGTATGATACAGAGATTACCCGCACACTGGAGAGAGAAGCTTAAGACGACGTTTCGGTCCGACTTGGACCAATGAGTAGGCACACTAACATTAGCTCCCTCACCGTGTGTTAGTGTGACGAATCATTGGTCCAAGTCTGACTGGAACGTCTTCATAAGCCTGTGTGCGAGTTATTTGTGTATTGTTCCAGTCACGGTATTGTGTCTCTTTGCTCTGTCTTAGGTATGTATTTTCCCGTCTCTACACACACACTGAGAGCAGTATTGCGTATCCATTTAAATTCCAGTAGGTTTGTGTCTCAGTGTAAATGCTCAGAGAGTTTAATTTCAACCCAATCTTAAGATGGCATACAGGTGAATTTCAATCTTAAAGACCCTTGTGCAAGTTCCAAGCTTATGTTGCCAAATCCTCACATTATTCGACGCATTTTTATTCTCAGCGTTGCAAAACAGACGTAGATGCGCTAGAAAAAGTTGAATAATGACTCGGTTAATTTCCTATTTTAGGAATTTTCACTACGATCATTTCTCGTAATGTGGGAAATACTGAGGCCAAGCTTAAAAGACTGTATTACGAAGCTAATGAATTATAAACAGATTTAGTGAGTAAGTTTATTTAGGTACATAAACAAATTAACAAACATAATGTAAATTACCTAGGACGACTCCCCAGAAAAGTCAGGGTGACCGTCTTCTGTATCGGTTCGTACAGGCAGGGAAATTGCCCAGAAGTGAGAAAAAGTATTTCCGTTTGTGCAGTGATTTATGACACCCGCTGCACTGCTGAGGGTTAAGTATATACATCTTCCACGACCCCTGTAGACAGCTCGTCACTGCTCGGTGGCTATCAAGTATTCTTATAAGCTATTGTTAGAGCCTTTAGCGTCCTCTCTCTTACAGGAAAGGATACCTCCTGACCTGCCTCAGACAATTTCCATTCCTATCTGTTGCTGTTGTTATTATTATTATTATTATTATTATTATTATTATTATTATTATTATTATTATTATTATTATTATTATTATTATTATTATTATTATTATTATTATTATTATTGCTGTAATTATTATTATTGTAATTATTATTATTATTATTATTATTATTATTATTATTATTATTATTATTATTATTATTATTATTATAAAGGATCGCTAAATCCGTAGGGATTATACAGCGCCTGTGGGGGAATGATGGAAGGTATTTAAACTCAATTCAGAGAACAGGAGCACAGACCCAATTCCCTAGATCAAGATCCCCTTACCAGCATCATGGAACCTCCCCTGAAGGGTCCTATCTGCTGCTGTCCTACAATACTGCATAGCTCCTGACGACGCAAGAGAATGCGAAAGATCTAAAGCTAAAGATTTCCATTTGGCTTGCTTTGCACAAACAAGGGTATATAAACCAAGAAGTCTAAGGCTCTCAGTGTATATACGCTGAGACTTTAATTCCTATTTTAGAAGTTAACTGTTTTTGTAATAATGTTGGTAGAATTACCGGCAATATACTGAGTAAAAGAACACAAGTGCAGCTAATGTGACATTTTATTGTGGCAACGTTTCGCTCTCCAGGAGCTTTGTCAAGTCGTTACATGGACACAGAGGGTATATATAGGCTTAGAGTGAGGTGTAGTAGTAGTAGTACTAGTGGTAGTACTAGTAGTAGTAGCAATATATGTGGTATTACAACGACTACACCTCACTCTAAGCCTATATATACCTTCTGTGTCCATGTATTGTTTGTAACGGCTTGATGAAGCTTCTGGAGAGCGAAACGTTGCCACAATAAAATGTCACATTAGTTGCACTTGTGTCCTTTTACTTAAACTATTCTTGACTGGTAGTGAACAGGTTACACACACACCCTCTGCTACTTCAGACAGTGGCCAGGAGGAGTAAAGGAGAGAGAGAGAGCCTTTTGCTTTTCTATTCTTGACATACATACCTAGATAATACACTATAGTTCTTTATCTGGGTACAGATGCTCAATAATAACCCTCACTGAGACAAAAACTTCTGA
>NC_091364.1:4731853-4741853 GCF_038502225.1 Cherax quadricarinatus | reverse complement strand
TATGTTTAAAGATATATTTTTTTGATTAATGTTAATGTAAAAAAATTTAGTTTTGCAACAAAAGGAACTTAGAAAACTTACCTAACCTTATTATAACAAGAACAATTTATTTTAGCCTAACCCAACTAAATATATTTTAGATTTGTTTACATTAATTTAATACTAAGCAAACACAGTGAAATATATTTTTTTCATTACGTTCAGAATGATTTTGGCGAAATTATTGCATACACAAATTTTCACTTGTCCTATATGGCAAGATGAGCGTTGCTATTTAAGCCAAGATCGCAAGTTCTGCCTATTCGGCACGACATACATGCATATATATATATATATATATATATATATATATATATATATATATATATATATATATATATATATATATATATATATATATATATATATATATATATGTATATATATACATATATATATATATATATATATATATATATATATATATATATATATATATATATATATATATATATATATATATGTATATATATATATATATATATATATATGTCGTGCCGAATAGGCAGAACTTGCCATCTTGGCTTAAATAGCAACGCTCATCTTGCCATACAGGACAAGTGAAAATTTGTGTATGCAATAATTTCGCCAAAATAATTCTGAACCTAACGAAAAAAATATATTTCGCTGTGTTTGTTTAGTATTAAATTATTGTAAACAAATCTAAAATATATTTTGTTGGGTTAGGCTAAAATAAATTGTTATAATAAGGTTAGGTAAGTTTTCTAAGATTCTTTTGGTGTAAAATTATAAATTTTTACATTAACATTAATGAAAAAAATATATCTTTAAACTTATTAGAGAAAATTTTAGAAAGGACTTAATTTTAAATGAGTTCTTGCTAATTGACCAGTTTTACATATTCGGCACGACATATATATATATATATATATATATGTATGTATATACTTATATATACATGTGCTGTAGACCCTCAACTAACGGCGGCATTAAGTAACAGCAAATTCGTCTAACGGCGCTCTTTGGCGTAAAAAAAATGGCTCTATCAACATCAAAAAACTCATCTAACAACGTTTGTCCCGAACTTGTCCATGGGGCCGGAGCGCGGCCTGAGCTGGCCCAGCCTCTCCAAGACTCCATGTACAACCAGTTTGCCAGTGTTTACAAGCAGTTTCGGTTGATTCCAAGTGTTCCTGCGATACATTTTGTATTATTCCATTGTCTTTAGTGCTTGTAACTGCTATATAAGCCACCATGGGTCCAAAGAAAAATTTTAGTGCCAGCCCTGTGATAAAGAAGGAAAGAAACACAATAAAATTCAAGAAAAAACTCGTAGCAAAGTATCAAAGTGGAGGAGGAAGAGAGAGGGGAGAATGTGCCTTCTGCATTGATTCAGTGATTCTACGATATGTACGATACTAAAGCAGCAGGTATCGATAAAGGCTATAGTGCCAGCCAGCGATAAAGTGTAGAATTAACAGTTTAGTAAGTAAGTTAAACGAGTAAGCAATAGAAAACGACGTGAAAGTAACTCTCCAATGTTGTTGGATGTGTGTACATCCACTGAACATAGGCAGCCCTATCTTCCACTACCCTAAACCTCTGCCAGCGTCTCCTCCATCTAACTAACTAATTAAACTAACATCTCCAAGATAAGTGTAAAAAAAAAATGTAAGTATAAAAGTAAATATTTAAGTGTAAATATAAAAGGACCCCAATGGAAGTACGTAAGTCACTCTTGACTTTTTTGGGTTATCCTATGTAACTGTATTTGTGTATACCTAAATAAACTTATTTATAAATTAAAATGTAAATATTTCTTATTTATAAATTAAAATGTAAATATTTCTTATTTATAAATTAAAATGTAAATATTTCTTATTTATAAATTACATACATTGTTTAAGTGTGATGGTGGTGCTGGCACAATCCTCCACCGCCACCAACATGACTTCTCTCAGTGGCGGCCCTTAAACCCAACAATAACACTTACACCATTTACTCCTCTCATACATTATGGCAAATTTTATTCATCCTAAAGTATATATCATGTTTCTATGTTATTAATATTGTTTATAATGTCATATTAGATGAATTGTGATAGATAAATAAGCCCTAGAGATGATATTAGCGTCATATTGAAGCATAATAAACTTGTCTTCCTCTTGCCTCCTATGTGTCTGTAATACACCCACAAGTCGAGTCAGTAAAGATAAGTCAATAAAGGTAAGTGTGATGTTAAATGTTCATTTATCCATTTTATTAGTGCTTTATATTTATTTGTCATTGTTTTCTGTATGTATATTTAAATTTAATCTTAATTTTTTTTTAATACTTTGGGGTGTCCGGAACGGATTAATTCTATTTCCATTATTTCTTAGGGGGAAAATTAATTCGACTAACAGCAAGCTCTCTGGAACGGATTAATGCCGTTGGTTGAGGGTCCACTGTATACATATGTCGTGCCAAACAGGCAGAACTTGCGATCTTGGCTTAAATAGCAACGCTCATCTTGCCATATAGGAGAAGTGAAAATTTGTATATGCAATAATTTCACCAAAATCATTCTGAACCTAACGAAAAAAATATACGTATTTGGTTGTTTGTTTAGAACTAAATTATTGTAAACGTATAAAAAATATATTTAGTTGGGTTAGGCTAAAATAAATTGCTCTTGTTATAATAAGGTTAGGTAAGTTTTCTAAGATTCTTTTGGTGCAAAATAAAATTTTTTTACATTAACATTAATGAAAAAAATATATCTTTAATCGTATAAGAGAAAATTTTAGATAGGACTTAATTTTAAATGAGTTCTTGCTAATTGACCAGTTTTACATATTCGGCACGACATATATATATATATACATATATATATATATATATATATATATATATATATATATATATATATATATATATATATATATATATATATATATATATATATATATATATATAATGAATTAAAAACAAAGAAACCAGAGACTCTCATTTGTATATTAAAAAAAAACATGACCTGGACCATGCATAATTATTCCGCATCCTGAGTTACAGTATTGTTTTTGAGAGTAATTTTCCATATTTATTTCCGTCTTATGAAATATTATTATCATTTCTTCTTCTTCTTCTTCTTCTTCTTCTTCTTCTTCTTCTTCTTCTTCTTCTTCTTCTTCTTCTTCTTCTTCTTCTTCTTCTTCTTATTATTATTATTATTATTATTAAGTAATAGTAGTAATAGTAGTAGCAGTAGTAGTAGCAGCAATAGAAGTAGTAGTAGTAATAGTAGCAGTAGTAGTAATAGTGGTAGTAGTAGTAATAGTAGTAGTAGTAGTAGTAGTAGTAGTAATAGTGGTAGTAGTAGTAGTAGTAATAGTAGTAGTAATAGTGGTAGCAGTAGTAGTAATAGTAGAAGTAGTAGTAATAGTAGTAGTAGTAGTAAGAGTTGTAGTAGTAGTAGTTGTAGTAGTAATAGTAAAATTAGTAGTAATAGTAGTAGTAGCAGTAATAGTAGTAGTAGTAGTAATAGTAGTATTAGTAGTAATAGTAGTAGTAGTAGTAGTAGTAAGAGTGGTAGTAGTAGTAGTAATAGTAGTATTAGTAGTAATAGTAGTAGTAGTAGTAGTAAGAGTGGTAGTAGTAGTAGTAATAGTAGTATTAGTAGTAATAGTAATAGTAGTAGTAGTAGTAATAGTAGTATTAGTAGTAATAGTAGTAGCAGTAGTAGTAATAGTGGTAGTAGTAGTAGTAATAGTAGTATTAGTAGTAATAGTAATAGTAGTAGTAGTAATAGTAGTATTAGTAGTAATAGTAGTAGTAGTAGCAGTAATAGTGGTAGTAGTAGTAGTAGTTGTAGTAGTAATAGTAAAATTAGTAGTAATAGTAGTAGTAGTAATAGTAGTAGTAGTAGTAGTAGTAGTAATAGTAGCATTAGTAGTAATAGTAGTAGTAGTAGTAATAGTAGTATTAGTAGTAGTAGTAGTAGTAGTAGTAGTAGTAGTATTAGTAGTAATAGTAGTAGTAGTAGTAGTAATAGTAGTAACTGGAGTAGTAGTAGCAGTAATAATAATAATAACAGTAGATTAGTAGTAGTAATAGTAATAAAAGTAGTAGCAGTAGTTGCAATAGTAGCAATAGTAAAGCCAAAGGAAAATAGCAACCAGCAGCGTCTAAGCAAAATAACAAAAAATAGCCAACACATTACAAGTGGATCATTTTAAAGACTGTTTATATACTTTTTTTGGCTACATAAAAATCCTAAATGTCTGAACTGAAAAATGCGTTCGTGTAGCGATAGTATTTTTTTGAGAGTAATTAAGGTGCGTGGGTTTAACAAGCCATTAGCGTGATAACGAGCAATTTAGTGTAGTTAGACATTACTTATTACACAACAGTTAGTTACGTGGACAGGGGGGCGATTTTCAAGCGGTATTTTGATTCTGTGTTCTACAGTGTATGTATACTGAGAGGTGTTTATGTCTCAGGGTATGTACACCGAGAGTTGTGTATATCTCAGGGTATGGAAATATAAACACATATGCAGTATAATGTGAACCTTTATTGACTACGTTTCGCCCACACAGTGGGCTTTTTCAAGTCACAAACAGAACTACCTGGGGTGGAAGGAACGCGAGTATTTATAGTCAGGTTCAGAGTGCTGAGGTCAGGTGGAGAATGCTGCATCTGATGATGTACCGAGTGGGGTTATAGAGTCTAAAATCGCTATCCCACATAAGAACACTGTAGAAGGTCTGCTCACAAACTTGTCCAATCTCCTTTCCAAGCTACCCAAGATTTTAGACTCTATAACCCCACTCGGTACATCATCAGATGCAGCATTCTCCACCTGACCTCAGCACTCTGAACCTGACTATAAATACTCGCGTTCCTTCCACCCCAGGTAGTTCTGTTTGTGACTTGAAAAAGCCCACTGTGTGGGCGAAACGTAGTCAATAACGGTTCACATTATACTGCATATGTGTTTATATTTCCATTGTGTCGGTATTCTATACCATTTATTTCCATATCTCAGGGTATATTCGCCCAGAGGTGTGTATATCTCGGGGTATATACACTGAGAGGAATGTATGTTTCAGGGTGTATAGACCGAAATTTGGTTATATGTCAGGGTCTATAGACGAAGTATGTATGTCTTGGAGAATATACACCGAGAGGTGTGTATGTCTCGGTGTAATACACCGAGAATAAAGTAGTATACTCAAGTCAAGTATTAAAATATCCATAATGTTTCTATCTATACATAGTCTATACATTTTCTATTTTAATGTTGGTCATGATAGACTACCTTCTTATATTACTTTCAAAGACAGAGGTGTTTACATCTGTTTTATACACAAATAACCCGTACATAGATGAGAGGAGCTTACGACGACGTTTCGGTCCGGCTTGGACCATTTTCGGTCCTAGCCGGATCGAAACGTCGTCGTAAGCTCCTCTCTTCTATGTGCGGGTTATTTGTGTATCGTTCCAATCACGGTATTGTGACTTTTTTTGTTATCTGGTTTCATGTGTGTGTGTGTGTGTGTGTGTAGGTGTGTGTGTGTGTGTGTGTGTAGGTGTGTGTGTGTGTGTGTGTGTGTAGGTGTGTGTGTGAGTAGGTGTGTGTGTGTGTGTGTGTGTGTGTGTGTGTGTGTGTGTGTGTGTGTGTGTGTGTGTGTGTGTGTGTATGTGTGTGTGTGTGTGTGTGTGTGTGTGTGTGTGTACTCACCTAGTTGTACTCACCTAGTTGAGGTTGCGGGGGTCGAGTCCTAGCTCCTGGCCCCGCCTCTTCACTGGTCGCTACTAGGTCACTCTCTCTGAACCGTGAGCTTTATCATACCTCTGCTTAAAGCTATGTATGGATCCTGCCTCCAGTACATCGCTTCCCAAACTATTCCACTTACTGACTACTCTGTGGCTGTCTTCAACTTCCAACTGTGTCCCCTTGTTGCTGTGTCCAATCTCTAGAACATCCTGTCTTTGTCCACCTTGTCAATTCCTCTCAGTATTTTGTATTTCGTTATAATGTCCCCCCTATCTCTCCTGTCCTCCAGTGTCGTCAGGTTGATTTCCCTTAACCTCTCCTCGTAGGACATACCTCTTAGCTCTGGGACTAGTCTTGTTGCAAACCTTTGCACTTTCTCTAGTTTCTTCACGTGCTTGGCTAGGTGTGGGTTCCAAACTGGTGCCGCATACTCCAATATGGGCCTAACGTACACGGTGTACAGGGTCCTGAATGATTCCTTATTAAGATGTCGGAATGCTGTTCTGAGGTTTGCTAGGCGCCCATATGATGCAGTATATGTGTGTTTGTGTGTGTGTGTGTGTGTGTGTGTGTGTGTGTGTGTGTGTGTGTGTGTGTGTGTGTGTGTGTGTGTGTGTGTGTGTGTGTGTGTGTGTATGTGTTTACTTAAGTATTCTTTGACACAGAAGCTGCCATGCAGCATCAATAAAGTTAATATGATAAGTATCATTAAATACACGAACGTGAATGCTTGGTTTTAATTGGACCGGGCCAGTAGGCCTACAGCAGTCCTCCTCTGTGCATACATACATATATGTATCTATAAAGAAATACTACTATGAGAACTGGAAATGAAATATGTGTGTGTAAAATTATGGATACATATACATACATGGATACAAATACATGGATACATACACATGGATACATATACGGAAAAATACATATAAACTCACACACTCACCCAAACACACATAATATTGTCATTAATCCATACTGGTATTCACTTGCCTCTCACCTGGAGTATACCTGGAGGGGGGTTCGGGGATAAACGCCCCCCGAGGCGGCCAGGTCCGTGACCAGGCCTCGCGGTGGATCAAGGTCTGATCAAGAACAATAATCGGAATAATAAAACAAGGAACAATTTTAAACCATATTAAAAAAAATTCTTCCAGTAAAATATCTAGATCTTGTAAAAACATTAGCAAGAAAAATCGTCAAAATTTTTTTTTTTACTTTTTGACAAAGTGTAAAAATGACTAATAAATTCTTCGAAATTAGTTCATGACAAATACCGTATTACCAAAATGGATTTGTTAATTGGTGGAATTAGTTAGTCAATTAATACTATCATTTACTACACTGGAAATTGTTCTCCCTCACACAGAATAAAAAAAAAAATCTTGGTAAATGAATTATGTCTAAAATATTACAAAAAAAAAAATGATTAAACAAAAATCGTGTTTCACTGGCTCTCGTTTTTTCCTGCAGAAACTAATGGCTTCTTGAAACAATTTTAGGTAATTCCAAACTGGTATCCCATTTGGAATTATGTCAAAATTGGATATCAGTTTGGAATAACTCCAACTGATATCCAATTTCTACTTATCATTTTGATGGCAGCGAAGGCTGAAAATCGTGATTCTCAGCACTGTTTTATATCCTTACGGTTCATACACATGCTATGCAAAACCACCTGAGGGGAAGCAAAAAACGTTCCCCTGAACGAATTTGCTTGAACTTTCTACTCATTTCTGCAACATTGCAAACTTCTGATGATGTGTGACTGCAACACGACAGGCCTAGAGTTATTATTCAATTCCCCCTCCCCCCCTGTGGTTGTTTTGAGTCTTGTATCGCTTGTTCGCGATTATTGCATTCATGGTATTTTTTAGGTACATCTGACATCAAGTATCCAAAGGTACACTTCATATACATGTTATTTCCTTATTTACACCTGATATCAAGCATCCAAAGGTACACCTTATATACAAGTTATTTCCTTATTTACACCTGATATCAGGCATCCAAAGGTACACTTTATATACATGTTATTTCCTTATTTACACCTGATATCAGGCATCCAAAGGTACACTTTATATATATGTTATTTCCTTATTTACACCTAATATCAAGCATCCAAAGGTACACTTTATATACATGTTATTTCCTTATTTACACCTGATATCAAGCATCCAAAGGTACACTTTATATACATGTTATTTCCTTATTTATACCTGATATCAAGCATCCAGAAATACTGAACCATATTATAGTAATTTGGAACAAGAATAGTTACATTAAATGAATGGACAAATTATATTTTCATCTTAGGATTTTATCTTAAAACTCAGATGTCTATGCTGGTAAGGTACAATTTCTTAGATTACTTGCAATAGAATTCACGAAATCGCAATAAGACGATTGCTAATAAATCAGGGAACGGAGGGAATAGGGAAGGATTGAACCCATGGAGAGTGAGTCCTAAAACTGGCCAAGTGGTTAACGCACTGGCCTTTGAGTTTTAGAAATCACTTGCTGGGGTTCAGTCCCCACCCGTTCCTTGATTTCATTTACTTACAACAGAAAAGTTTTATAGGCCTCATGAAATATATATCACTCACGAAATCGTAATGACACGATTGCAAACAAACCATACAACGGGCGGGAATAGAACCCGCGATCAGAGTGTCTCAAAACTCCATGCTACAATAGCTTACAGTCAACAATGCCTTAAAAATCTTAATACATTTATTAGACGTTAGGTCAAGGCATTGGCTTAAGCCGGTGGGAGAATTGGATCTGCCTCGCATAGGCCAGTAGGCCTGCTGCAGTGTTCCTTTTTTCTTATGTTCTTATAAAACTGTGGTGGGGAACTACCGATGTGATAACAAAATAATACTAGATTCTTTAAATACTATTTTTAAAAGTAAGAGTAAGTAACTCGAGGAAAAAAACTTTGCTTCCGGTTCTCGAACCCCCTTCAAGTCTTACGGTGGTTCCCCATGAAGAGCACCAGTTAAGAACCGCTACTCTATACATTTCCCGTATAAAAATTAAGTCTGGAAGAGGCTGCCATGTCGGTAAGGACCTCGGGGTCAGGGAGGCAGAAGGAGGCAGTAATCACTTACCCAACTTTAATTAAAGTTTCTGCGTACATCGAGTTTAGCCAGATTTAGTGTCTTACCATCGTAATGGAGCGGAAATGTGGATGTTGCGACCATTGCACTCACACACCGTTTATCTTACTCTCTTTCCTGCCATTTAACCTTACACACTAAGAAGGCAAACGAAAGATGTATTCCCTATTACGAGATTTTACCCAAATTTTAGTTTTTCATTTCTTTTTACAGTTGTCTAGAAAATAAAATGAGTATAGGCATTTAAAAGCAATAGAAGAAAGGATAATGCAAAGATAATGATAAAAACGTGTGTTCCATAGATAGGTCGCATCATGGAACAAAATTAACCTAATTTGCCCGAAATGCTTCGCATAACAAGGGGCTTTCTATATAGCAGTATGTCATTAATGTGAGCTATGGTCTGTACAGGTTATACCATGTACTTGTAGATATAAAGATTATTATTATTATTATTATTATTATTATTATTATTATTATTATTATTATTATTATTATTATTATTATTATTTTTATTATTATTATTATTATTATTATTATTATTATTATTATTATTATTATTATTATTATTATTATAACAGCTGGGTATCTTCATTGTTGTAACGTTTCGCCTGTAGAGGAGGTTTCTTCAGTCGATAAAGATACCCAACTGTCGTACATGTGTCTTAAATAATCAGTACAAATTGTAAAGAATAATTCCTTCACTAAATACGTACACTGATACCAAGATGGGTATATTTCTCAGTATACTCACCATGAAAGTAGTATATATACCTAGATAGTTTACGTTAATCGCTTTAGTCCCGTAAAATATTCTTGACAGGAGGTGAATAGGTGACATGCAGTCTTAATGACCCTCGTAAAGGCGATATGTTTTAAACCCCATTAACCAACTAAGAAAAAAAGCAATGCAAAAAAAGGTCACTGAACAACATGGAAGATTTTGCAGAGAGGGGAAAAGTGTATTGGCTAGTTCCACTCATCCTGTGAGTGAACACACCTTCCACTCTGGCAGGATGGAAGGAAGGAAACTCGCACTTCTGAACGCATGTAATATGGACCAAAATCGCTGAAAGCCTCAAAGCCGCCTCGTTCTAATTTTTACCGTGTATCTTCTACG
>NC_091364.1:4719353-4726853 GCF_038502225.1 Cherax quadricarinatus | reverse complement strand
TGTCTGCCTTAGGGATAAGTAGCTGTGTGGAGGCAGAGGGGTGGAATTAGGACCGTGAGGCGGCCCTAACCCTGACGTGTCCAAGGACACGATGTACAGTCCTTGTTCAGGGTGTCAAGGATCAAGGGTGTTGGTAGGGTAATCGTGGAGGAAGTTGTCCAGATGTATTGGGAGGGTCCAGATGTGTGTTGGAGCTGGTGTACTTACCTATATGTGGTTGGAAGGGTCGATTCACAGCTCCTGGCCGTATGCTCATCGAGTTGTGTTTTGCAGGGTGTCGAGACACAGTTCCTGGCCCAACACTGCCCTGTCATTTGCTCTCGTACACCTGAATCTGTTAAAGGAGCTGATGTACTCACTTATATATGGCTGAAGGGGTCGAATCTCATCCCCTGGTCGTGTGCTCACCGAGTTGAATTTTGTAGTGTGTTGAGACACAGCTCCTGGCACACCACTGCCCTGTCTTCAGCTGTCGTATGCCTGAATCTGTTGAAGGAGCTACTGTACTCGCCTATATATGGTTGTAGGGGGTCGATTCACAGCTCCTGGCCCAACACTGCACCACCATCTAGTCTCTCTGTGAAAGGGGTTTGTCTCGACCGCTTCCTAATGTAGCTCATTAGACTTCTGTTCACCCTATAGCGAATCAACTTTTTTTAACGTTTCGCTTACTAGATGGCTCGACACGGCCTCTTGTAGGTAAAACGTTTCGGTAATACGTTTTTTACGTCAATTTTTGGACATCCATATAGCTGAGGTGTCCTAAGCTTATTCCTGTCTCCCGTTATCCCGTTGTCTCTTTGTCCCATTATCCCGTTGCCTCGTTGTCCCGTTGTCTCTGCTCCTCTCCCATCTTACAGCCTGTCACCGTCTAGGCAAGGCCTTTCAGGATTTTATACGCCGTGATTATGTCTCTCCTCTGTTGGCTCCTCTAATCTGGAGCTGCTTGGTTTATTTCCTCGAGTCCCTCTTCATATTCCAGTCATATCAGCTTCAGGACCAGTTTTGTTGCAAACCTTTGGCTTTCCCTCAGCTTCCTACCTGCTATATAAGGGGAAAGTTCCATTCAAGTTTGATTTGCAGTGGTAAGTCTGGTAAAACAAGGGAAAAACAAGCAAGCAAGCACATAAACAAGGGAATAAAACACATAGGCTAGAAAATAATATATCCAGTGAAGGAAAAACATTGATCTTGCGCATCTGCAATTTGCTATATAAGATTAGCTTTTCAAGGCTATATTACCTAGCCAAAGCTATATTAAATTCATTAGTCAAGGCTGTGTTATGGATGCTAGCCAAGGCTATATTGAAGATGCTAGCCAACACTTTACCAAATTAATTAACCAAGGCTATATTATACCTGTAGACTCTAGCCAAGGCCATTTTAAATTAATTAACAAATGCTACATTATACTGTAGATGTTAGCCAAGTTTATATTAGACAAACTTACCTAGGCTATATTGAAGTAGTCAACCATAGCTACATTAAATAAACCAAAGCTATGCTTTAGTTGCTGGACAGGGCTATATTAGAGTCGTCAGCCAAGGCTACAATAACTGCTATATTCTAGGCCCCACGATAGCTGGAAACTCGAAGTAACAGGTTTCCCTATTAAGGAAACCCCGTATGTGAGGTTTCCTGGTTAATTGACTCCAGGAGTTGAGAGGCTTCCTGTAAATTATCGGTTTTTCCAGTTAAACCTGGCAAGTCTGATGTATGTTGGGTTTATTCATTACTGTATTGATATATTTTCTTACTGTATTGTATTGATTTATTCTTTCGCTGTATTGTTGGTTATTGTATTAATTTATTTTCTTGCTGTATTGTAGGCTACTGAATTGATTTATTCTCTTTCTGTATTGTTAGCTATTGTATTGATTTATTCTCTTGCTGTATTGTTGGCTATTGCACTGATATATTTTTCTCTGTATTGTAGTGATTTATTCTCTTTCTGCATTGTTGTGATTTATTCTCTTGGTGAATTCTAGTGATTTATTCTCTTGCTGTATTGTAGTGATTTATTCTCTTGCTGTATTGTAGTGATTTATTCTCTTGCTGCATAGTAGTGATTTATTCTCTTGCTGAATTGTAGTGATTTATTCTCCTGCTGTATTGTAGTGATTTATTCTATTGATGTATTGTTGGCTATTGTATTGATTTATTCTCCTGTACTGTAGTGATTTATTTCGTCGCTGTATTCGTGATTACAGTATGTAAACAGAATACAGTAATACAATGGCTTTTGTAATCACTTTTAGAGATGATTACTTTTATTATATATTAAAAAAGCCTTTAAGCGTTAATATTTAATCCCGTGAAAAACAAAAGTCGAGAGAAAAATATATTTGATTCCATCTAGACGCGATTTTTTTTTAATTTATTCTTGAAAAAAAAGTGGTTAAAATTAAAGCGAAAATTTTGAGTTAATTAAACAACTGAAAGACGTAACTGAACCGTGTACCTGT
This sequence comes from Cherax quadricarinatus, assembly GCF_038502225.1. Classification (NCBI taxonomy): domain Eukaryota; kingdom Metazoa; phylum Arthropoda; class Malacostraca; order Decapoda; family Parastacidae; genus Cherax; species Cherax quadricarinatus. The sequence continues at coordinate 4,724,388 of NC_091364.1, read as the reverse complement.
AACTGTATACTGTACCGTGTACCTGTAACTGTATACTGTACCGTGTACCTGTAACTGTATATTGTACCATGTACCTGTAACTGTATACTGTACCGTGTACCTGTAACTGTATACTGTACCGTGTACCTGTAACTGTATACTGTACCGTGTACCTGTAACTGTATACTGTACCGTGTACCTGTAACTGTATACTGTACCGTGTACCTGTAACTGTATACTGTACCGTGTACCTGTAACTGTATACTGTACCGTGTACCTGTAACTGTATATTGTACCATGTACCTGTAACTGTATACTGTACCGTGTACCTGTAACTGAATACTGTACCGTGTACCTGTAACTGTATACTGTACCGTGTACCTGTAACTGTATATTGTACCGTGTACCTGTAACTGTATATTGTACCGTGTACCTGTAACTGTATATTGTACCGTGTACCTGTAACTGAATACTGTACCGTGTACCTGTAACTGTATACTGTACCGTGTACCTGTAACTGTATACTGTACCGTGTACCTGTAACTGAATACTGTACCGTGTACCTGTAACTGTATACTGTACCGTGTACCTGTAACTGTATATTGTACCGTGTACCTGTAACTGTATACTGTACCGTGTACCTGTAACTGTATACTGTACCGTGTACCTGTAACTGTATATTGTACCGTGTACCTGTAACTGTATACTGTACCGTGTACCTGTAACTGTATACTGTACCGTGTACCTGTAACTGTATACTGTACCGTGTACCTGTAACTGTATACTGTACCGTGTACCTGTAACTGTATACTGTACCGTGTACCTGTAACTGTATCCTGTACCGTGTACCTGTAACTGTATATTGTACCGTGTACCTGTAACTGTATATTGTACCGTGTACCTGTAACTGTATACTGTACCGTGTACCTGTAACTGTATACTGTACCGTGTACCTGTAACTGTATACTGTACCGTGTACCTGTAACTGTATACTGTACCGTGTACCTGCAACTGTATATTGTACCGTGTACCTGTAACTGTATATTGTACCGTGTACCTGTAACTGTATACTGTACCGTGTACCTGTAACTGTATGCTGTACCGTGTACCTGTAACTGTATACTGTACCGTGTACCTGTAACTGTATATTGTACCGTGTACCTGTAACTGTATATTGTACCGTGTACCTGTAACTGTATACTGTACCGTGTACCTGTAACTATATATTGTACCGTGTACCTGTAACTGTATACTGAACCGTGTACCTGTAACTGCATACTGTACCGTGTACCTGTAACTGTATACTGTACCGTGTACCTGTAACTGTATATTGTACCATGTACCTGTAACTGTATACTGTACCGTGTACCTGTAACTGTATACTGTACCGTGTACCTGTAACTGTATACTGTACCGTGTACCTGTAACTGTATACTGTACCGTGTACCTGTAACTGTGTACTGTACCGTGTACCTGTAACTGTATACTGTACCGTGTACCTGTAACTGTATACTGTACCGTGTACCTGTAACTGTATATTGTACCATGTACCTGTAACTGTATACTGTACCGTGTACCTGTAACTGTATATTGTACCATGTACCTGTAACTGTATACTGCACCGTGTACCTGTAACTGTATACTGTACCGTGTACCTGTAACTGTATACTGTACCGTGTACCTGTAACTGTATACTGTACCGTGTACCTGTAACTGTATACTGTACCGTGTACCTGTAACTGTATATTGTACCGTGTACCTGTAACTGTATACTGCACCGTGTACCTGTAACTGTATGCTGTACCATGTACCTGTAACTGTATATCGTACCGTGTACCTGTAACTGTATATTGTACCGTGTACCTGTAACTGTATATTGTACCGTGTACCTGTAACTGTATATAGTACCGTGTACCTGTAACTGTATATTGTACCGTGTACCTGTAACTGTATATTGTACCGTGTACCTGTAACTGTATATTGTACCGTGTACCTGTAACTGTATATTGTACCGTGTACCTGTAACTGTATACTGTACCGTGTACCTGTAACTGTATGCTGTACCGTGTACCTGTAACTATATTGTACCGTGTACCTGTAACTGTATACTGTACCGTGTACCTGTAACTGAATATTGTACCGTGTACCTGTAACTGTATACTGTACCGTGTACCTGTAACTGTATGCTGTACCGTGTACCTGTAACTGTATACTGTACCGTGTACCTGTAACTGTATGCTGTACCGTGTACCTGTAACTGTATATTGTACCGTGTACCTGTAACTGTATATTGTACCGCGTACCTGTAACTGTATATTGTACCTTGTACCTGTAACTGTATACTGTACCGTGTACCTGCAACTGTATATTGTACCGTGTACATGTAACTGTATACTCTGCCGTGTACCTGTAACTGTATATTGTACCGTTTACCTGTAACTATATTGTACCGTGTACCTGTAACTGTATATTGTACCGTGTACCTGTAACTGTATACTGTACCGTGTACCTGTAACTGTATATTGTACCATGTACCTGTAACTGTATACTGTACCGTGTACCTGTAACTGTATACTGTACCGTGTACCTGTAACTGTATATTGTACCATGTACCTGTAAGTGTACACTGTACCGTGTACCTGTAACTGTATAATGTACCATGTACCTATAACTGTATACTGTACCGTGTACCTGTAACTGTATACTGTTCCATGTACCCGTAACTGCATACTGTACCGTGTGCCTGTAACTGTATACTGTACCGTGTGCCTGTAACTGTACCATGTACCTGTAACTGTATACTGCACCGTGCACCTGTAACTGTATACTGTACAATGTACCTGTAACTGTATACTGTACCATGTGCCTGCAACTGTATACTGTACCTTGTACCTGTAACTGTATACTGTACCGTGTGCCTGTAACTGTATACTGTACCATGTACATGTAACTGTATACTGTACCGTGTACCTGTAACTGTATACTGTACCGTGTACCTGTAACTGTATACTGCACCGTGTACCTGTAACTGTGTATTGTACCGTGTACCTGTAAACGTATATTGTATCGTGTACCTGTAATTGTATGCTGTACCGAATATTTGTAACTGTGTGCTGTACCGTGCACCTGTAACTGTATATTGTACCGTGCACCTGTAACTGTATATTGTACCGTGTACCTGTAAATGTATATTGTACCCTGTACCTGTAATTGTATACTGTACCGAATATCTGTAACTGCATGCTGTACCGTGTACCTGTAACTGTATGCTGTATAGTGTACCTGTAACTATATACTGTACCGTGTACCTGTAAATGTATATTGTACCGTGTACCTTTAATTGTATACTGTACCGAATATCTGTAACTGTATACTGTACCGTGTACCTGTAAATGTATATCGTACCGTGTACCTGTAAATGTATATTGTACCGTGTACCTGTAATTGAATAGTGTACCGAATATCTGGAGGAGATAATAACTAGAACAGTGTATACTACAGACTCTGGCCATACAATAGAGCGGAAAAATAATGTAAGGGACCTGGGAGTAGTAATGTCTGAGGATCTCACTTTCAAGGATCATAACAGTGTCACGATCACAAGTGCAAAGAAAATGATAAGATGGATAATGAGAACGTTCAAAACGAGAGATGCCAAGCCAATGATGATCCTTTTCAAATCACTTGTTCTCTCTAGTCTGGAATACTGCTGTACATTAACATCTCCATTCAAAGCAGGTGAAATCGCAGATCTAGAGAGTGTACAGAGATCCTTTACTGCACGTATATGTTCTGTCAAGCACCATAACTACTGGGAACGCTTGGAAGCACTTGACTTGTACTCGTTGGAACGCAGGAGGGAGAGATATATCATAATCTACACTTCTGAAATCCTGGAAGGAATGGTCCCAAATCTGCACGCAGAAATCACTCCCTACGAAAGTAAAAGACTGGGCAGGCGATGCAAAATGCCCCCAATTAAAAGTAGGGGCGCCATTGGTACACTAAGGGAAAACACCGTAAGTGTCCGGGGCCCAAGACTGTTCAACAGCCTCCTATCAAGCATTACCTGGAGTTTACCTGGAGAGAGTTCCGGGGGTCAATGCCCCCGCGGCCCGGTCTGTGACCAGGCCTCCTGGTGGATCAGAGCCTGATCAACCAGGCTGTTACTGCTGGCTGCACGCAAACCAACTGTATGCTGAACCGTGTACCTGTAACTGTGTACTTGTAACTGTATACTGTACCGTGTACCTGTAGCTGTATACTGTACCGTGTACCTGTAACTGTATACTGTACCGTGTACCTGTAACTATATACTGTACCGTGAACCTGTAGCTGTATACTGTACCGTGTACCTGTAACTGTATACTGTACCGTGTACCTGTAACTGTATACTGTACCGTGAACCTGCAGCTGTATACTGTACCGTGCACCTGTAACTGTATACTGTACCGTGTACCTGCAGCTGTATACTGTATCGTGTACCTGTAGCTGTATACTGTACCGTGCACATGTGGCTGTATACTGTACCTTGTACCTGTAGTTGTATACTGTACCGTGTACATGTGGCTCTATGCTGTACTGTGTACCTGTAGCTGTATACTGTACCCCGTACCTGTAGCTGTATACTGTATCGTGTACCTGTAGCTGTATACTGTACCGTGCACATGTGGCTGTATACTGTACCGTGTACCTGTGGTTGTATACTGTACCGTGTACCATACAAGGAAGGTTATCATACAAGGCGCCGGAAACACTGATGCTGTCGATGCAGACAAGGTAAAAAGAGGAGATTGTTAAGAACATTAAAGATCTGATCAATCAGCTAGTTAGGGCAAGCTCCTTGCAGCCTATCGCAGGCACCACAACGGAGCCTATACAACGATCAGGATTTGCAGTAGGTAGCTAGATCAATCAGCCTGTTGGTAATGGCACTATAATGTCACCACAGGAAAGCCTAGGGAATGTTTCCTTGTGTCCGTGTCCTCAGCAACACAGTGTTGCCTGCAGCAGTGAGTCCTGAAGCCAGGCAGCTCCCTGCTCTCACCCCTCTCAT
>NC_091364.1:4691853-4716853 GCF_038502225.1 Cherax quadricarinatus | reverse complement strand
TCAATTCCTCATATTTTTTTGTCCCACCTGAGTACCTTAAGTTGTCCTCATTGAACATTTATATTTCTGTGGCTCCTGGAGTTTACCTGGAGAGGGTTTAGGGGGGTCAACGCCCCCACGGGTCGGTCTGAGACCAGGCCTCACTGGAAGATTGGATTTGTATTCAGCGTTGAGATTTGTTGAGTCCTTGGTAGATGTCGCTCTTGTATTAATTAATTCCACTGTAATATCATCAACAAATATAAACGGCGGTAAAGGAAAATAAAGATCACACTATTTTTGCCTTTCAACCCCTACCCAACTCCTCCCTTAACCCCCTAACGGCGTCGGGAGGGATCATTATACAACCCAGTGATAAGAGATCTTTATGTACGGGTTGGGCTGTTTTTGTTGGGAGCGGCAGGCGGTAAGCGAGGGAGGTGTGGCGTTCTTATAACCTGTGTACACCAGTGTTGGTTTGTACACTTCTACCTATATATCCCCCACCACCACCTCTCTCTCTCTCTCTCACACACACACACACACACACACACACACACACACACACACACACACTCACAAATATACACGCAACAGGGAAGGTGCTCAAGATAATTCACCAACAGTTGAAGAATAAAATACAATGGGTAATAGCGGGTAATAGAGTGAAAACTGGGATTCATAACTCAGCATTAGGACCCCTGTTAGTACTCAGGTCCTTCAAGAACCTGCCGAAGGGAAATGGAAACTGCATATCACTATTTGCTGATAATGTGAAACTAATGAGAGCGATAACAAGTGAAGAGGACAGGGCGAGGCTCAAGGATGACTTGAACAGATTGCAGACGTGGCCAGGCGGATGACTGCTGGAATTCAATCCTGACAGATGGAAAGTAATTCAAATAATACAGGGTAACGAGAAGGCAAGTCGCGGAATGCAAACTTGGAGAGGAGCTGATATACACTTGCAACGAGAAAGATGTAATAGCTAGCAATGCTTCAAGATTATCACTAGAAATACACACAAATCGTATACCGTCAGCGGCATGTGCAGAACTAGCTAATCTAAGAAGCTCATTTGGAAATATTGACCGGGAGAGTTTGGGCACTTTAGCCCTAAATTCTCTCATCCTCAAACAAAAATAGTAATAATAATAACTGCTTTAAAATAGGTTTCTTAGCCCCTCCTTCTAGCCAGTTAGCCACAAACCCGTCAGCTCTCAAAAATAGAAATTCATCCATTTAGGACATTATATTTTTTTTATTATTATCACACTGGCCGATTCCCACCAAGGCAGGGTGGCCCGAAAAAGAAAAACTTTCACCATCATTCACTCCATCACTGTCTTGCCAGAAGGGTGCTTTACACTACAGTTTTTAAACTGCAACATTAACACCCCTCCTTCAGAGTGCAGGCACTGTACTTCCCATCTCCAGGACTCAAGTCCGGCCTGCCGGTTTCCCTGAACCCCTTCATAAATGTTACTTTGCTCACACTCCAACAGCACGTCAAGTATTAAAAACCATTTGTCTCCATTCACTCCTATCAAACACGCTCACGCATGCCCGCTGGAAGTCCAAGCCCCTCGCACACAAAACCTCCTTTACCCCCTCCCTCCAACCTTTCCTAGGCCGACCCCTACCCCGCCTTTCTTCCACTACAGACTGATACACTCTTGAAGTCATTCTGTTTCGCTCCATTCTCTCTACATGTCCGAACCACCTCAACAACCCTTCCTCAGCCCTCTGGACAACAGTTTTGGTAATCCCGCACCTCCTCCTAACTTCCAAACTACGAATTCTCTGCATTATATTCACACCACACATTGCCCTCAGACATGACATCTCCACTGCCTCCAGCCTTCTCCTCGCTGCAACATTCATCACCCATGCCTCACACCCATATAAGAGCGTTGGTAAAACTACTCTCATACATTCCCCTCTTTGCCTCCAAGGACATTATATACACAATATTTAAGTCATCTTGGAGTATGCAGCACCAGCATAGAACCCTCCTTCATCAAGTATATAGAGAAACTAGAGAAGATCCAAAGGTTTGCACCGAGACTGGTGCTGGAACTAAGAGGAATGACCTACGAGGAGAGATTTAAGGAATGTAAACTGTCAACACCAGAGAAGAAAAGGACCAGTGGTAACGTGATCACGACATACAAAATACTCAGAGGATTAGAGTGGATTGGGACGCTGATGAACCTAGGTAAGTTAGAAAGTACTTTTTCTGTTTCAGGGTGTTAAGTGGAATCACTAGACGATATGGTGGTAGATGCAAATACCATACACAGCTTCAAGGGTAGATATGGCCGGGCCCTGGAGGCTAGAAATCAGTGAAACCAGGTCTATAAAAGTTATGATACTGGGACTGGAACTGTGAATTGGCCTCTGCAACCACACATAGGTGAGTACAGGCAGGGCCAAGAGCTGAGATTCAACCAGCGCAAACACAACTCGGTGCTCATTTCTTGATCATAGGTTGAGGGACTGATTACCTCATCTTCCACTGTCTTCCGTATATATTTCTACAGGCTTCAGATTATGTCCTTGTTGAAAATTAGACACATGTGCAACATCTGGGTATCTTTATTGTAGACGTTTCGCCCACCAGTGGCTTTATCAATACAAATTCAAGGACATCAAGGACATTAAAGGACAGATTATGACCTTGTATTGTATCAATCAAGCCACTGAATGGCGAAACGTCTACGAGTAGAGAAACCAAGATATTACACACACACATACACACACACACACACACACACACACACACACACACACACACACACACACACACACACACACACACACACACACACACACACACACACACACACACACACACACACACATACACACATACACACCATCTGTGGGTACCACCGAGGTAGCCACGGCAGCCACCTGGTGCTGGATGTGTCCTACGCTTTCCCTAATTATCTCTTCTTTCCCCCTCCTCCTCCTCCTCCATGGTTTCTTCTCCACCCACCTTTCCTCCTCTCTCCTTGCCACTGACCTTCATCTCTTCATCTGACTTTCTTATAATTACTCTCCCTCCCTTCCCCGCCTGTTCCATCCTCCCTCTCACTTAACCTCTATCACCCCCTCCTTCATTTCTTCCCTCACTCCCTCCTACATCTCTCTAATACTCTACTCTCCCCTTCTCTCACTCCCTTTCTCACAGCCTCTCTCTCACTCCCCCTTGCGTGCACTTACGGCATTAGAGAGTGTGCACTGCAGCTCCTTAAGCTTCCTGCAGTTGTACAGTCGCTCTGTACTCAACACAGATAGTACAAAACCACTGTGTTTCACGTCATCTTAGCCATCTGTAAGCACGGTAGCCGGAGCCATCTACAGGTAGCAAACGGCCCCAGCTGGACTGGCAACCAGCTGTTTTATCTTCAGAGGGCTGACAGGGTGAGTTAGTTAATAACATAACCTGAGGGGAATATCTCTCAAAATTGGAAGAAATCACAATAAACTCGTGACTGCAAATATATAAAAATACCAGTGAAAATAGAAGAAAACATCTGAGTGCTCAGATGTTTTTCCTTGTGCTGTTCTTTGTACTGAAGACCTGCTAGAAAAGTTCCATATACTGAAGCCGGCTAGAAAAGTTCCATGTACTGAAGGCCGGCTAGAAACGTTGCTAAGTTCTTGACATATCCTCACTTTTTACTGTCTCTCTTCCTCCCTACCACTCTATCTCCCTCCCTTCTTCTCTTATTGCCTCGCTCCCTTCCTCCCTCACTGCCTCTCTTCTTCAGCTCCCTCAACACTGGCTAACCACGACATTGAAAGATTCACCCCAGTTTGGGATTTCCTGTTGTGTTCTGAGTTGGGAGGATCGTTTGTGACGCTTGTTAGGTTAATCCAATCACTCAGTCTGTCGGTCACGTGGTCATTTAGTAAGTCAACCAGCCAGCCAGCCAGCCAGGCAACCAACCAGCCAGTCAGCCAACCAACCAACCAGTCAGCTGGTCAGCCAGCCAGCCAGAAAACCAACCAGCCAGTCAGCAAACCAACCAGCCAGTCAGCCAGCCAACCAGCCAGGCAACCAACCAGCCAGTCAGCCAGCCAGCCAGCCAGCCAACCAGCCAGTCAGCCAGCTCTCTCGTAAGAGCTCATACACCAGAGATAGAGTGAATTATGGAACAAAAAGTGTAAATACACAATTTTACGGATTAGAGGAAAAGTCTGTCAATTTCCGGTGAGGGGAATCTGAGGGGATATTGTGTGAGGGAGAGGTTACGAGGGGTGGGGAGGAGGAAAAGGGAAAGGGGAGTATGAGAGGGAAGGAGAGAGAGAGAAAGCGGCCATCAGTATTACCTCCAGTCATAAATATTACCGCGAGTCATCAATATTACCTCCAGTTATCAATATTACCTGCAGTCATCAATAACTAGAGAGATTAGATTTTACCACCGAATTGGCTAGTATATTGTGCACCTCAAATCCATCCTGTGGAGAATAGCGCAAGAGCATGTGGATACACAAAAGGCCTAAGAACTTGGCTTTTTTGTTTATCCTTTTAGTGTATCCCTATACCATAGGGATACACAAAAGACCTAGGAACTAGGCCTTTTTGTGTATCCTTTCAGTGTATCCCTATCCCATAGGGATACACAAAAGGCCTAGTTCCTAGGCCTTTTGTAAATCCATATACGCTTGCGTACCCATATGCTGGACAAAAACAAGTCGTTGTTTGACTTTATTGGATTATCTTATGATGAATCTACATTATGTGCTTTCATGTGTCCATAACATATTTTCGTATTTACTTTCTTTATAAAGAAAATGTGCACTATGTACCACATGCCTAAGTAATCCTTACTTAAAACTAGAACGCTGGTCAGTCTTAGAGAAAAGTCTGGAGTGACTGACATTCCTTGAACCCCGTCTTCCTTTGTGGGTCTGGCTGTCTTGTTCTCCCGTCTGCCAGATGCCGTCTGGAAGACACAAACAAGTGTAATATGAACTTGTACCGGTACCTGTCCAGTACCAGTACCTGTACCTGTTCCAGGATCGGTATAAAAAATACATTTATCTGGTTCATACGACCTGTTACTGTCATCCTGATTACAGCTTGTGAAGATGGCTGTAGTCTCAGTCAATGGGCACAAAGAATCTGATTGGTACTTCCTTGAGCTCTGATCGCTGCAGTGACACTAGAACTCTAATTGAAGCTGTGATCTTTGAGCTCTGATTAGTGATGAGTCTCTGGAGCTCTAACTGCCGTGGTCTTTGAGCTCTAAGTGGAGCTGGGGCTCTTGAGCACTGATTCTTACATAGTGAGGGTAATTAAAGGTGCAATTGGCTGTTTTTTTTCCTCTAAGGCAACAAGGTCTGGTCACTAGAGACGGTCATGTATAATCCATCCATGACGATAAACAGATTATAATTATCAGGCGAAACTACGGCTGCTGTCGTAAACATGACTTACTGAAGGATTATAGACAACTAGAGGAGTTGAGAATTACATGCACTGACCTAGTTGTGGTTGTAGGGGTCGATTCACAGCTCCTCTGTGTGTGTGTGTGTGTGTGTGTGTGTGTGTGTGTGTGTGTATACAAGCAATATCATTAACATTTACGTACATTATGATCACCTGGTAATTAATGCTCGTGCCACTGAAAAAGAGGTTGGATTTCATGCAGTTAGATGATGATAATAGTAAGTAATTAGGGTAATAATATTGAATTCTGCAACAGTTAAATTTGCAACTGATATCACTAATAGCGTTTAAACTATTTGAACTTAAATAGTATTGATGGTGTATTGATGATGGTATGCTCATTCACAGGATGATTGACATGATGAGAGAGAGAGAGAGAGAGAGAGAGAGAGAGAGAGAGAGAGAGAGAGAGAGAGAGAGAGAGAGAGAGAGAGAGAGAGAGAGAGAGAGAGAGACAGACAGACAGACAGACAGACAGACAGCCAGAGACAGAGAGACGTAGAGAGATAGAGTTTACATCAATTCTTATTGGTGAACAGGTGATATGCAGCCTTAATGACCCTCGTGTAGTCGATAGGCTTTATAGCCAGTTAACCAACCTACCACTGCAATGGCAACACCGATACAATCATCCCCCGTCAAAAAAAAGAGGAAAAAAAGTCAAACAGCTGTTTTGCAGGTTGCAAGCGCAAACAATACAGCCTGGTAGATCAGTGGGAAGCAGAAAAGTTGGCCGTTAGTGGACGTCCATAATAATAATAATAATAATAATAATAATAATAATAATAATAATAATAATAATAATAATAATAATAATGACAATAATAATAGAAGAGAAAATTTTGTTGAAAAAATCATGACGGAGATTTTACTCTGCTAACTTATCCTCAGGCTTAATAACCCAAGAAAAGCCGAGAAAGCAAGCCAGCCAGCCAGCCTGGCTTATATGCTATTTGTGACCCTCGACTCAGTATCCCTGGATGCAAACCACTCTAGTTGACTAACATACTACTAAGCGAGTAGTGCCAGCAGGTGTAAGAAGTCTCCACCCTCCCAAGGATTGAACCCGGGCCTCTCTTGTCAAACCGAAGGAGTTGTCGCTAGGTAAACAGCGTCCCGTGATGGGTTTTATAAACCAGGCCGACATCCAGTAATCCCGGTTTTAATCCAGCTCCATCAAAATTCTGAACGATCCTAATCCATTAACCTGTTTTAAATATTCACCATTAATATTGGTGTATAAAGTTGAGAGGCGTCAATTATAACAATGATATTCGTCACGGTATTTGATTTGTATTAAATATCCATAACAGAGCAATTGATGAATTATCACATGGAAGTAATTATTAAAAATGTTGGATAATATTACGGTTTACAATGTATATATATATATATATATATATATATATATATATATATATATATATATATATATATATATATATATATATATATATATATATATATATATATATATATATATGCAAAACAACCACTGTGAAGGAATAGAGAAATTCCAAGCGCTTTCGTGACTACTCACATTATCAAGGAACAATGAAAGTAAAGCATCAAAGGAAGGTATATAAAGGGGTAGCCCACACCTCACTATCAGATCCCACAACAAAGAAACACATGACGCGAGACAGCAGGCCCGCCGGCCGAACTAGACAGGTCTTTCACACAACCCACCAACAAACTATTCTACCCAAGAAATAAGAAATTTAAAAAATCATTATTTGTCCAATGTATTATTAAATTCTTCCCAAACTCTATTAATTATAAATGGATCTAATTTATATAAACCAAAGGAAATATTCATATTATTGTCAAAACTGCTTTTTATGAAACAAGATTCAATTATATTCCTGTCGACCATGGACTTGCTTGATACTATTTTCTCAACTTTTTGAAAATCAATTGGATGGTTAAAATCTCTTACATGAATAAATAGAGCATTGGAATCTTGTCCAGTTCTAATGCTATATTTATGTTGTTTTAATCTTAGTTCGAGATTTTTACAAGTTTGACCGTAATAAACTTTATCGCAAATTTTACAAGGAATCTTATAGACACATCCATCAGCATTTTGGGGGAAATTCTTTATCAAAAGTTTTTTTTACTGTATCAAGATTTTTGAATACAACTTTAATATTAAAAGTCTTAAGAAGAGAAGGCATATCAACCAAGTTTTCATAGTAAGGGAGAACCAACATATTTTTAGTTGAATAAGGTTGGTTGTTCCTTTTTGGATTGTAAAAAGTATTTCTAGCAACTTTAAAAGATTTATCAATTACATTTCTTGGGTATTTCAAATCATTACTTATTTCATAAATTTTGGATATTTCCTCATCTATGAACTCTGGACTACAAATTCGTAAAGCTCTCAAAAACATTGATGAGAAAACAGACAGTTTAACTCTATCTTGATGGGAAGATTAATAGCGTACATAGGAACAGTTATTTGTAGGTTTTCTGTAAATTTTAAATTTGAATTCATTATTACCCTTAAAAATTAAAACATCTAGAAAAGGCAATGAGTTATTTTCTTCAAATTCAACAGTAAAGTTTATAGAATGGACTAAGCTGATGGATGCGTCTATAAGATTCCTTGTAAAATTTGCGACAAAGTTTATTACGGTCAAACTGGTAAAAATCTCGAACTAAGATTAAAACAACATAAATATAGCATTAGAACTGGACAAGATTCCAATGCTCTATTTATTCATGTAAGAGATTTTAACCATCCAATTGATTTTCAAAAAGTTGAGATAGTAGTATCAAGCAAGTCCATGGTCGACAGGAATATAATTGAATCTTGTTTCATAAAAAGCAGTTTTGACAATAATATGAATATTTCCTTTGGTTTATATAAATTAGATCCATTTATAATTAATAGAGTTTGGGAAGAATTTAATAATGCATTGGACAAATAATGATTTTTTAAATTTCTTATTTCTTGGGTAGAATAGTTTGTTGGTGGGTTGTGTGAAGGACCTCTCTAGTTCGGCCGGCGGGCCTGCTGTCTCGTGTCAGGTGTTTCTTTGTTGTGGGATCTGATAGTGAGGTGTGGGCTACCTCTTTATATACCTTCCTTTGATGCTTTACTTTCATTGTTCCTTGATAATGTGAGTAGTAACGAAAGCTCTTGGAATTTCTCTATTCTTTTATAGTGGTTGTTTTGCATATTCTGAAATCACCTGTTTACTGTGATCTTATTGCATATATATGTATATATATATATATATATATATATATATATATATATATATATATATATATATATATATATATATATATATATATACATATACATATACATATATATTTATAACACCGGCTGTCTTCCCGAGAAAGATGAGATGCTTTGAACGTCACTCATTCGATCACTGTCTTGCCAGAAGCTCATTGACATTACAGCTCACAAGCCCGTCCAGTCTGATGTATCCCCACTCGTCCTTCAGAGTGAAGGCACCGAACCTCCACCTCTAGGACTGAAGTCCGGCTAACCGGTTTTCCAGACTTCCTTCACGATTGATAACTTGCTCACACTCCAACATGCACGTCAAATCGTGAAAGAGCATTTGTCTCTACTCCTGTGACGTACTCACACAAGCCTGTTGGGTGTCTAAGCCCCTAACACTTAAAACCTCCATTAACCCCTTCAATTTTTCCTGTGATGACTTTTACCCGTCCTTCACTCCTCCTCCCACATATTCACCTGCCTAGTCATCCTATTTTGCTCCATCCATTCTAAATGCCCAGGCCAAATCAATGACCTGTCCTCACCCCTCTGAATAATATTTCTGGAAACCCCATTGATAATAAATCACTTTGACCTTTTTTGGGTTATCCTAGGTAATTTACACTATGTATGATAATTGTAATTATGTGTACCTGTGCCTAAATAAACTTACTAATCTCCAAGCTCTGAATTCCTTACATATTCATACCACATTCTACCCTCAAACACTACGTCTTCCCTGGTTGCTGTCTCCTTGCTGTGCGGCTTAAATTTCATGTTTCACAACTATATAACAGTGTTGGTACCACTATACATCAGTTTATCCTCCGTTTTTTACATCCGTGGATTAAATTCTTTGTCCCCGACAGACACGTCAATACACCAGTTTTTTCCCCCCGCCTCAGTTCTATGGCTCAACTCAGTTTTAATAGACCCATCTGTCTTCTAGTCCACTCCCAAACATCTCAATACATTTTCTTTATCCATACTCTCTCCCTCCAAGTTATGTAATTATTCATGGGAAGATTATTGTTTACTCTCATCACCTTGCTCTTTACTGTATTTATTTTTAGTTTCATTCTTCTGCATACCATCCCAAATTCTTCCACCAGCTTGAGTAACTTCCCTTCGGAATCTTCCGAAGGAACAGTGTCACTGGCAAAAAGCAACTGTGACAACTCCCACTTTGTATCAAATTCGTCATCTTTTAATTCCACACTTCTCCCAGCATCCCAGTGTTTACTTCTTTTACAACCCCGTCTATAAATATGTTAGGAAACCATAGTGACATCACACATCTCTGTCTAACACCTAATTTCCTTAACCTTCGCCTCACCGTCCACATAAAACCTATTTCTTTCAGTAACCTCCTATGCCATAAGGACCCCAGTGGAAATAAGTCACTTTGACTGACTTTTTTGGGTTATTCTAAATAATTTACACTATGTATGATAGCTGTATTTAAGTGTACCTGCGTCTAAATGAACGTGTTCTCTTAGTTACATTTGCAGCGTCTGTTATATTACTTCCCTATCCACACTATCATATGCCTTTTTTAAATTCATAAATGCTGTAAAAAGTTCCTTAAATTCATCTCAGTATCTTTTATCCGGTTCATACATCCGGTACATACATCCGGTTCATACATCCGGTTCATACATCCGGTACATACATCCGGTTCATACATCCGGTACATACATCCGGTTCATACATCCGGTTCATACATCCGGTTCATACATCCGGTTCATACATCCGGTTCATACATCTGGTTCATACATCCGGTACATACATCCGGTTCATACATCCGGTTCATACATCCGGTTCATACATCCAGTACATACAACCGGTTCATACATCCGGTACATACAACCGGTTCATACATCCGGTACATACATCCGGTTCATACATCCGGTTCATACATCCGGTACATACATCCGGTTCATACATCCGGTTCATACATCCGGTACATACAACCGGTTCATACATCCGGTTCATACATCCGGTACATACAACCGGTTCATACAACCGGTTCATGCATCCGGTACATACATCCGGTTCATACAACCGGTTCATACATCCGGTACATACATCCGGTACATACATCCGGTTCATACATCCGGTTCATACATCCGGTTCATACATCCGGTACATACAACCGGTTCATACATCCGGTTCATACATCCGGTACATACAACCGGTTCATACAACCGGTTCATGCATCCGGTACATACATCCGGTTCATACAACCGGTTCATACATCCGGTACATACATCCGGTACATACATCCGGTACATACATCCGGTTCATACATCCGGTTCATACATCCGGTACATACAACCGGTTCATACATCCGGTTCATACATCCGGTACACACAACCGGTTCATACAACCGGTTCATGCATCCGGTACATACATGCGGTTCATACAACCGGTTCATACATCCGGTACATACATCCGGTACATACAACCGGTTCATACATCTGGTACATATAACCGGTTCATAAATCCGGTTCATACATCCGGTTCATACATCCGGTACATACAACCGGTTCATACATCCGGTACATACATCCGGTTCATACATCCGTTCATAAATCCGGTTCATACATCCGGTACATACAACCGGTTCATACATCCGGTACATACATCCGGTTCATACATCCGGTTCATACATCCGGTTTATACATCCGGTTCATACATCCGGTACATACAACCGGTTCATACATCCGGTACATACATCCGGTTCATACATCCGGTTCATACATCCGGTACATACATCCGGTACATACAACCGGTTCATACATCCGGTACATACATCCGGTTCATACATCCGGTTCATACATCCGGTTTATACATCCGGTTCATACATCCGGTACATACAACCGGTTCATACATCCGGTACATACATCCGGTTCATACATCCGGTTCATACATCCGGTTCATACATCCGGTTCATACATCCGGTACATACAACCGGTTCATACATCCGGTACATACATCCGGTACATACATCCGGCACATACAACCGGTTCATACATCTGGTTCATACATCCTCTACCTTCCATAAATCCTCCATGTTCCCGCCCAGTCGTAATATCTGCTACTCATCTGGCTTATTCTCCTATCTTCATTCTACTCTTTATCTAACTTGTTTCTAAAGCTGCTTTGCTAAGTTACTACAGCAGCTACGCTAAGTTACTACAGCTGCTACGCTAAGTTACTACAGCAGCTACGCTAAGTTACTACAGCAGCTACGCTAAGTTACTACAGCAGCTACGCTAAGTTACTACAGCTGCTACGCTAAGTTACTACAGCTGCTACGCTAAGTTACTACATCTGCTACGCTAAGTTACTACAGCTGCTACGCTAAGTTACTACAGCTGCTACGCTAAGTTACTACAGCTGCTACGCTAAGTTACTACAGCAGCTACGCTAAGTTACTACAGCTGCTACGCTAAGTTTCTACAGCTGCTACGCTAAGTTACTACAGCTGCTACGCTAAGTTACTACAGCTGCTACGCTAAGTTACTACAGCTGCTACGCTAAGTTACTACAGCTGCTACGCTAAGTTACTACAGCAGCTATGCTAAGTTACTACAGCTGCTACGCTAAGTTACTACAGCTGCTACGCTAAGTTACTACAGCTGCTACGCTAAGTTACTACAGCTGCTAGGCTAAGTTACTAGAGCTGCTACGCTAAGTTACTACAGCTGCTACGCTAAGTTACTGCAGCTGCTACACTAAGTTACTACAGCTGCTACTCTAAGTTACTACAGCTGCTACGCTAAGTTACTACAGCAGCTACGCTAAGTTACTACAGCTGCTACGCTAAGTTACTACAGCTGCTACGCTAAGTTACTACAGCAGCTACGCTAAGTTACAACAGCAGCTACGCTAAGTTACTACAGCTGCTACGCTAAGTTACTACAGCAGCTACGCTAAGTTACTACAGCAGCTACGCTAAGTTACTACAGCAGCTACACTAAGTTACTACAGCAGCTACGCTAAGTTACTACAGCAGCTACGCTAAGTTACTACAGCTGCTACGCTAAGTTACTACAGCAGCTACGCTAAGTTACTACAGCTGCTACGCTAAGTTACTACAGCAGCTACGCTAAGTTACTACAGCAGCTACGCTAAGTTACTACAGCTGCTACGCTAAGTTACTACAGCTGCTACGCTAAGTTACTACAGCTGCTACGCAAAGTTACTACAGCTGCTACGCTAAGTTACTACAGCAGCTACGCTAAGTTACTACAGCTGCTACGCTAAGTTACTACAGCTGTTACGCTAAGTTACTACAGCTGCTACGCTAAGTTACTACAGCTGCTACGCTAAGTTACTACAGCTGCTACGCTAAGTTACTACAGCTGCTACGCTAAGTTACTACAGCTGCTACGCTAAGTTACTACAGCTGCTACGCTAAGTTACTACAGCTGCTACGCTAAGTTACTACAGCTGCTTCGCTAAGTTACTACAGCAGCTACGCTAAGTTACTACAGCTGCTACGCTAAGTTACTACAGCTGCTACGCTAAGTTACTACAGCAGCTACGCTAAGTTACTACAGCTGCTACGCTAAGTTACTACAGCTGCTACGCTAAGTTACTACAGCTGCTACGCTAAGTTACTACAGCAGCTACGCTAAGTTACTACAGCTGCTACGCTAAGTTACTACAGCAGCTACGCTAAGTTACTAAAGCAGCTACGCTAAGTTACTACAGCAGCTACGCTAAGTTACTACAGCAGCTACGCTAAGTTACTACAGCTGCTGGTCCGAACCTTGACTGGTCCGAACCCGGGACTGGTTTCAAACAGTTTCGTTGGACAATAAAGCAGACTGTAAACGGATGGGTTTGTAGGCGCCCTTATAAACACAAACATTAAAAATCAGGAACGTGACGGTAAGCTGTCCAATATACAAAAAGAGTTAGAAACAGAAATACAAATAGCTAGAGCTTCATTTAAGGTTATTAATATAATATTCAAGAGGTTGCTAGTAGACTTGCAGTAAATCAACCATTCAAATCATTATGAAGCTGTGTGTAGTCTGTGGTCAGTCAAACAAACGGGCTTCCACATGGATAAATTGTCATTTTTGTGGAAATTGGTGTCACGCTCCTTGTGCAGATATCCCAGAACTAGCTACAAGCAGTATTAAAACAGAGAAGTGTTTTTGGGTATGCCCAAATGAGGAAAATCTGTGGACTAAAATCACAAGGGTATTAAAAGAGGATAACATCAAAGCTGCTTTCATAGAAAACCTGGAAGCTTTCTACAACAGATGGGAACATAAAAAGTCCGGGCTGAATGGTACTGCCCTTGATACTGGCCATGTAGTCACAAACTGTAAGGCTGGAGGTGATGTCCTGGTAGTCAGTAAATGTGGGGCTGATAGTGCTGTCCTGGGAGACAGTAATGGTGAAGCTGGAGGTGCTGTCCTGGGAGACAGTAATGGTGAAGCTGGAGATACTGTCCTGGGAGACAGTAATGGTGAAGCTGGAGGTGCTGTCCTGGGAGACAGAAATGGTGAAGCTGGAGATACTGTCCTGGTAGACAGTAATGGTGAAGCTGGAGATTTTGTCCAGGTAGTCGGGAATTATACGCAGGAAGGAAT
This sequence comes from Cherax quadricarinatus, assembly GCF_038502225.1. Taxonomy (NCBI): domain Eukaryota; kingdom Metazoa; phylum Arthropoda; class Malacostraca; order Decapoda; family Parastacidae; genus Cherax; species Cherax quadricarinatus. Next base: position 4,702,551 of record NC_091364.1, on the reverse strand, counting down.
ACATATAAATGACCTCATAGAGGACAGGAGCCATAGTAGGGAAACAAGTGTAGTCAAAGATAAGATAAAACCAATATTGCAAACCAGAAATACCGCAGGAAATAGCAAACAAGAGGACTCCAATAGCAATAGTGAGGATAAATTACCAAAAACAACTGGTGGGAGCTCCATTGTTGGTGCTAAGGAGGATAGGAATAAGACAGGGAAACATGCACCAACAGGGAATACAGTCACAGAAACCCAAGGCAAACGGAAACCAAGCCTGTGCACATACTATGCACTTGGTATCTGCTGGCATGGGAAATCTGGAAAAACAGATGGGACATGCAACTATGACCACCCTAGAAAATGTCATGCCCATATGACAACAGGAAAATGCAAACTCCCTTCCTGTAAGCTTTTTCACCCTGAAATGTGTACCTCTTCAGTACAGGAAAGACTGTGCTATAACTTAAATTGCCAGGCATACCATCTAAAGGGGACAAAAAGATACAAAACATCCAGGCCATGGGAAAACCTGGGTAGCCACAGCCACTCAAGAGGGAGAGGTTTTTTAGTGCCAGGAAGGAAAAAAAACTGGCAGGAAATGGCAGAAATCGTACACCAAATCCAGTCATTCCTGGAGTGGAACCACAGTCGATGGCCTCCACTCCAAACCAACAGATACAGATACTAATGCCGGAAAAAAAATCCCCCCCCAGTACCAACAATACCACCAGTCCGATAACATTCTTCTTTGCAAATATACAGGGTCTAAAGCCAGCAATAAACAACAAAATACCTTTCATCCGTGGACTGCTTGCAGAGGCAAAGGCAATGTTCGCGGCTTTCACTGAGACCCACATAAAGGATCACTTGGACAACGAAATATGGATCCCAGGTTACAACCTATACAGATGTGACAGAGTGAACAGGCAAAAGGGGGGGGTTGGCCTGTACATTGCAGAGTCACTTGTTTGCACAGAACTGCTTAATGCCTCAAATGACGTAGTGGAAGTTTTAGCAGTAAAGGTCGAGAACCAAAACCTAGTCATTGTGGTAGTCTACAAGCCTCCGGATGCAACATCCCAGCAATTCCAGGAACAGCTGTTAAAAATTGACCACTGTCTGGAAAATCTTCCAGCTCCTGCACCCAACATCTTGCTCCTGGGGGATTTCAACTTAAGGCACCTAAAATGGAGGAATATAGCAAATAATATTGTTGCAGTAATAACACCAGGAGGCAGCTCTGATGAAAACTCACACTCACACGAGCTTTTAAATCTCTGCACAAAATTCAATTTAAACCAGCAAATAATAGAGCCTACTAGACTGGAGAATACACTAGACCTCATCTTCACTAACAATGATGATCTGATAAGAAATGTCACCATATCAAAAACAATATACTCAGATCACAACATAATTGAGGTTCAGACATGTATGCGTGGAGCCCCAGACCGACAAAATGAGACTAGTCACGAGGGAGCATTCACCAAATTCAACTTCAATAACAAAAACATAAAGTGGGACCAAGTAAACCAAGTCCTAACCGATATAAGCTGGGAAGATATACTAAGCAACACAGACCCAAACTTATGCCTAGAACAGATTAACTCGGTGGCACTCGATGTATGCACAAGGCTTATTCCTCTAAGAAAAAGGAGGAGTAGATGTAAAATAGAAAGAGACAGGCGCTCCCTTTACAGGCGACGGAAAAGAATAACAGAGCGGCTAACAGAGGTCAATATATCAGAAATGCGCAGGGAGACACTGGTCAGAGAAATAGCAAGCATCGAACTTAAGCTAAAAGAATCCTTTAGGAGTCAGGAATCGCGGGAAGAACTAAAAGCCATAAATGAAATCGAAAGAAACCCAAAGTATTTCTTCTCCTATGCCAAATCAAAATCGAGAACAACGTCCAGTATTGGGCCCCTACTTAAACAAGATGGGTCCTACACAGATGACAGCAAGGAAATGAGTGAGCTACTCAAGTCCCAATATGACTCAGTTTTTAGCAAGCCGCTAACCAGACTGAGAGTCGAAGATCAAAATGAATTTTTTATGAGAGAGCCACAAAATTTGATTAACACAAGCCTATCCGATGTTATCCTGACGCCAAATGACTTCGAACAGGCGATAAATGACATGCCCATGCACTCTGCCCCAGGGCCAGACTCATGGAACTCTGTGTTCATCAAGAACTGCAAGAAGCCCCTATCACGAGCCTTTTCCATCCTATGGAGAGGGAGCATGGACACGGGGGTCGTCCCTCAGTTACTAAAAACAACAGACATAGCCCCACTCCACAAAGGGGGCAGTAAAGCAACAGCAAAGAACTACAGACCAATTGCACTAACATCCCATATCATAAAAATCTTTGAAAGGGTCCTAAGAAGCAAGATCACCACCCATCTAGAAACCCATCAGTTACACAACCCAGGGCAACATGGGTTTAGAACAGGTCGCTCCTGTCTGTCTCAACTACTGGATCACTACGACAAGGTCCTAAATGCACTAGAAGACAAAAAGAATGCAGATGTAATATATACAGACTTTGCAAAAGCCTTCGACAAGTGTGACCATGGCGTAATAGCGCACAAAATGCGCGCTAAAGGAATAACAGGAAAAGTTGGTCGATGGATCTATAATTTCCTCACTAACAGAACACAGAGAGTAGTCGTCAACAGAGTAAAGTCCGAGGCAGCTACGGTGAAAAGCTCTGTTCCACAAGGCACAGTACTAGCTCCCATCTTGTTCCTCATCCTCATATCCGACATAGAGAAGGATGTCAGCCACAGCACCGTGTCTTCCTTTGCAGATGACACCCGAATCTGCATGACAGTGTCTTCCATTGCAGACACTGCAAGGCTCCAGGCGGACATCAACCAAATCTTTCAGTGGGCTGCAGAAAACAATATGAAGTTCAACGATGAGAAATTTCAATTACTCAGATATGGTAAACATGAGGAAATTAAATCTTCATCAGAGTACAAAACAAATTCTGGCCACAAAATAGAGCGAAACACCAACGTCAAAGACCTGGGAGTGATTATGTCGGAGGATCTCACCTTCAAGGACCATAACATTGTATCAATCGCATCTGCTAGAAAAATGACAGGATGGATAATGAGAACCTTCAAAACTAGGGAGGCCAAGCCCATGATGACACTCTTCAGGTCACTTGTTCTATCTAGGCTGGAATATTGCTGCACTCTAACAGCACCTTTCAAGGCAGGTGAAATTGCCGACCTAGAAAATGTACAGAGAACTTTCACGGCGCGCATAACGGAGATAAAACACCTCAATTACTGGGAGCGCTTGAGGTTTCTAAACCTGTATTCCCTGGAACGCAGGAGGGAGAGATACATGATTATATACACCTGGAAAATCCTAGAGGGACTAGTACCGAACTTGCACACGAAAATCACTCACTACGAAAGCAAAAGACTTGGCAGACGATGCACCATCCCCCCAATGAAAAGCAGGGGTGTCACTAGCACGTTAAGAGACCATACAATAAGTGTCAGGGGACCGAGACTGTTCAACTGCCTCCCAGCACACATAAGGGGGATTACCAACAGACCCCTGGCAGTCTTCAAGCTGGCACTGGACAAGCACCTAAAGGCAGTTCCTGATCAGCCGGGCTGTGGCTCGTACGTTGGTTTGCGTGCAGCCAGCAGCAACAGCCTGGTTGATCAGGCGCTGATCCACCAGGAGGCCTGGTCACAGACCGGGCCGCGGGGGCGTTGACCCCCGAAACTCTCTCCAGGTAAACTCTCTCCAGGTAAACAGCAGCTACGCTAAGTTACTACAGCTGCTACGCTAAGTTACTACAGCTGCTACGCTAAGTTACTACAGCTGCTACGCTAAGTTACTACAGCAGCTACACTAAGTTACTACAGCAGCTACGCTAAGTTACTACAGCTGCTACGCTAAGTTACTACAGCAGCTACGCTAAGTTACTACAGCTGCTACGCTAAGTTACTACAGCTGCTACGCTAAGTTACTACAGCTGCTACGCTAAGTTACTACAGCTGCTACGCTAAGTTACTACAGCAGCTACGCTAAGTTACTACAGCAGCTACGCTAAGTTACTACAGCAGCTACGCTAAGTTACTACAGCAGCTACGCTAAGTTACTACAGCTGCTACGCTAAGTTACTACAGCAGCTACGCTAAGTTACTACAACAGCTACGCTAAGTTACTACAGCTGCTACGCTAAGTTACTACAGCTGCTACGCTAAGTTACTACAGCTGCTACGCTAAGTTACTACAGCAGCTACACTAAGTTACTACAGCACCTACGCTAAGTTACTACAGCTGCTACGCTAAGTTACTACAGCAGCTACGCTAAGTTACTACAGCTGCTACGCTAAGTTACTACAGCTGCTACGCTAAGTTACTACAGCTGCTACGCTAAGTTACTACAGCTGCTACGCTAAGTTACTACAGCTGCTACGCTAAGTTACTACAGATGCTACGCTAAGTTACTACAGCTGCTACGCTAAGTTACTACAGCTGCTACACTAAGTTACTACAGCTGCTACGCTAAGTTACTACAGCTGCTACGCTAAGTTACTACAGCTGCTACGCTAAGTTACTACAGCAGCTACGCTAAGTTACTACAGCTGCTACGCTAAGTTACTACAGCTGCTACGCTAAGTTACTACAGCTGCTACGCTAAGTTACTACAGCTGCTACGCTAAGTTACTACAGCAGCTACGCTAAGTTACTACAGCAGCTACGCTAAGTTACTACAGCAGCTACGCTAAGTTACTACAGCAGCTACGCTAAGTTACTACAGCTGCTACGCTAAGTTACTACAGCAGCTACGCTAAGTTACTACAACAGCTACGCTAAGTTACTACAGCTGCTACGCTAAGTTACTACAGCTGCTACGCTAAGTTACTACAGCTGCTACGCTAAGTTACTACAGCAGCTACACTAAGTTACTACAGCACCTACGCTAAGTTACTACAGCTGCTACGCTAAGTTACTACAGCAGCTACGCTAAGTTACTACAGCTGCTACGCTAAGTTACTACAGCTGCTACGCTAAGTTACTACAGCTGCTACGCTAAGTTACTACAGCTGCTACGCTAAGTTACTACAGCTGCTACGCTAAGTTACTACAGATGCTACGCTAAGTTACTACAGCTGCTACGCTAAGTTACTACAGCTGCTACACTAAGTTACTACAGCTGCTACGCTAAGTTACTACAGCTGCTACGCTAAGTTACTACAGCTGCTACGCTAAGTTACTACAGCAGCTACGCTAAGTTACTACAGCTGCTACGCTAAGTTACTACAGCTGCTACGCTAAGTTACTACAGCTGCTACGCTAAGTTACTACAGCTGCTACGCTAAGTTACTACAGCAGCTACGCTAAGTTACTACAGCAGCTACGCTAAGTTACTACAGCAGCTACGCTAAGTTACTACAGCTGCTACGCTAATTTACATAAGTTGCCACCAGGTTAAACCTGTTTATTGTTAATGAGGAAATGATGTTGACAACGTAAAATAATTCCAGCACATTAATATTGATATTTCCTCTTCTTTGTCTTCTTCTTCTTCTTCTTCTTCTTCTTCTTGTTCTCCATTATTCCTCCCCTCCCCACCTAACCTAACTTACCTCCCCCCTCCCACACCTCTTACATCTCCTTCCAGTCCGCTCTCCACCTGACGCTTGATCTCCTCCCCCTCCCCTTAATGTTCCCCTTCCCCCCTCATCCCACTCCCCTTCCCTCGTCCCCTTCCCACTCTTCCCTCATCCCCCTCCCGCTCCTCCCTCATCCCCCTCCCGCTCCTCCCTCATCCCCCTCCCGCTCCTCCCTCATCCCCCTCCCGCTCCTCCCTCAGGCTACGAAGTTAATCTTTGTTCGGGAACCTTGAAGACACAAAACAAAAAAATCATTTGGCGATGAGTTAAGTATCACGGATATTGTGTGTGTGTGCGTGTGTGTGTGTGTGTGTGTGTGTGTGTGTGTGTGTGTGTGTGTGTGTGTGTGTGTGTGTGTGTGATATCTTCATCTCTTGTTTACCTTCCCTTCTTCTGTTCTAATATCCCAGGAGTCTGTTTCTGTCTGTCTGTCTGTCTGTCTGTCTCTCTCTCTCTCTCTCTCTCTCTCTCTCTCTCTCTCTCTCTCTCTCTCTCTCTCTCTCTCTCTCTCTCTCTCTCTCTCTCTCTCTCTCCATCTCACGCAGATACATGAATTAATTTTCTCCATATACACTTAAAATGTGTATGTCTGCTCTTACACACATTTTACGTGCCAGTACATACATAATGTGTATACATGCTCCTACACATGCAAAAAAAATGTATATCCTCCAATAGTTGACTAAGACACATGTGCAACAGCTGTTTAAGACGGTCAGTTCCTCAGTCAGGAGAAGAGACCAGCGCCTGGTCGTGGACCGGGCAGCGGGGGCGTTGATCCCCAGAATACCCTCCAGGTAGCCAGGTAAGATGGACTGATCCCACAATCTTCAGCCTCCTCTACATTTGACTGAAGAAACCTACCGGAAATCTTTCAACAGGAAAGATACTTGTGGGAGCTGTATGCAATTTTCATGACTATACCTGTGTGTATAACTGCTAATACACACGCAAAATCAACGTATATCTGTTATTGCACGCTTAGACAGCGTGTATAACTTTTATATATACACGCAAAATTAGTATATACCTTCTCTTATAGACGCAGAGTATAAACCTTCTCTTGCACACGCAAAATGAGTATATACCTTCTCTTGTAGACGCAAAGTGAGTATATACCTTCTCTTATAGACGCAGAGTATATACTTTCTCTTATAGACGCAAAGTGAGTATATACCTTCTCTTATAGACGCAGAGTATATACCTTCTCTTATAGACGCAAAGTGAGTATATACCTTCTCTTATAAACGCATAATATATACCTTCTCTTATAGTCGCAAATGAGTATATACCTTCTTTTATAGACGCAAAATTTGTATATATCTTTTCATACAGGTGCAAAATGTGTATATACCTACTCTTACACACGCAATTTTTTGATATATTCTCAAGTCCGCCTCCGGCCAATCCTTTCAAGCAGGGAAGAGATATTTTCCAGTCTTCACAAGACTCGTTTCTCGTCTACCATCGTCTGATATCCAGGGAATAATATGTTTTGGTGGTGGATTCTTGTACGACAGAAGTGGATATTTGAACGTCCGTGAAATTATTATTTTACTGGTTAGTGTGAGGGGGGAATTATGTTGATTGTGATGATTTGGTGGTGGTGATTGTGGTGGTGATAGTGGTGGTGATGTTGGTGGTGTAAATAATGATAATAATGCGACAATGAATGCTGCTGCCACCACCATTTTCACCTCGTCCAGAAGGTAGAAAATAAGGCTTATTTACACGCAATTTTATACGTAAGGATGAGTTAAATTTGCAGGTTGAGAGGAAGTGGTCGGCGAGGAAGCGAAAAGGTGGAGAGAATTAGGGAGGGAGGGAATGAGGTGAGACGGGAGGGAACGAAGGCGATAATTAGGAGGGAGGGAGAGAAGGAAGGAAAGAAGTGTGGGTGGTGACGGCGGCAGGAAAGGCTATTATCATAACTTTACTCCAGTGGGTTTCCGACCATGTAATTCCTGTTGGAATGCACTATTATGCTCCGACAAAATTGGTCAACACATTTCTGTCTATTTTCTTTACTGAAGCTTCTCCCTCCTCCTTTATTTCTCTTTATTTATCCGTATTAGTTTTTATGCCCTTGCGCAATAGCACCGGAACTTTATTTGGCGAGAGATAATGTGTCTCAGAAGAACTTTTATGCTCGTGGTGTGGAGGGAGGGAAGGAGGGAGGGAGAGGGAGAGAAAGGAAGGGAGAGAGGGAGGGAGAGGGAGAGAAAGGAAGGGAGAGAGGGAGGAAAAGAGGGAGATTGGATCGAATTCAAACCTAGCCAGGGAGCTTCACTAATTTCCTAATGGCGTGAATTCTTCTTTCGAGTCCCAGGTGAGAGTTTAAATTCCATGTAAAAGGTTCGAATCCCATGTAAGAGGTTTAAATTCCATGTAAAAGGTTCGAATCCCATGTAAGAGGTTTAAATTCCATGTAAGGCGTTCGAATACCATGTATGAGACTTGAATCCCACGTAATTGGTTTAAATTCTATGTAAGGGGTTCGAATTCTATGTTAAGAGGCTTGAATCCCACGTATTGGGGTTTAAATTTTATGTTAGGGGCTCGAATCCCACGTAAGAGGTTCGAATATAATGTAAGGGGCTCGAATCGCATTGAAGGTGTTCGAATCTTCAGTAAGAAGCTGCAAGTGATCCTTGCTGGTGATCCTAGCTGATGATTCTCACTGGTGATCCTTGCTGGTGATCCTAGCTGGTGATTCTTGCTGGTGATCCTAGCTGGTGATTCTTGCTAGTGAGTCTAGCTGATGATTCTCACTGGTGATCCTAGCTGGCGATTCTTGCTGGTGATCCTAGCTGATGATTCTCACTGGTGATCTTAGCTGGTGATTCTTGCTGGCGATCCCAGCTGATGATTCTCAATGGTGATCCTAGTTGCTGATTCTTGCTGGTGATCCTAGCTGATGATTCTCACTGGTGATCCTAGCTGGTGATTCTTGCTGGTGATCCTAGCTGATAATTCTGACTGGTGATCCTAGCTGGTGATTCTTGCTGGTGATTCTGGCTGATGATCCTTGCTCGTGATCCTAGCTGATGATCCTTACTGGTGATCCTAGCTGATGATTCTCACTGGTGATCGTAGCTGATGATTCTCACTTTTGATCCTAGCTAATGATTCTCACTGGTGATCCTAGCTGGTGATTCTTGCTGGTGATCCTAGCTGATGATCCTTGCTGGTGATCTTAGCTGATGATCCTTGCTGGTGATCCTGGTTGGTGATCCTGACTGGTGATCCTGACTAGTGATCCTGAATACTATCAGTGTCACTCGAGTCACCGTCTCGAGTAAAGGAAGACCTAGGTTGCATTCTTCTCTTCTCCTGTTCTATCTCCCTCCTCCTCCTCCTCCTCCTCCTCCTCCTTCTTCTTCTCCTCTTCTTCCAGGATGCAATAAGGGCTTCCTTCACTGAACCCATACAAGTGTGGGAGAGTCAGGTGCATGAGAAACAGGTGAATAGGAAGAGAGGGAAGATAAGGTGTCAGAAACGAAGGGGAACAGGTGTCAGAGGAAAAGGGACGTGTGTAGGAAGGAGAGGCACAGGTGTCAAAAAGAAAACAATGATAATTATGGAATGATTAAGAAATAGCATGGTAAAAGAATGAGAAAATAAATTAAGGAGAGAGAGAGAGAGAGAGAGAGGATGTAGGTAACAGCTTTTAGCTTGTAAATAAAGTTAGTAACCTTCACCTAACCTTGTAAAACCCCGTGTAAAAGAGAGAGAGAGAGAGAGAGGAAATCGCTGGCCCACAATGGCTCCAACTTCATCCTGTTCCATATTTATAAATTATGACAGAAATCCTTAACCCAACCTTGTAAAACTCCCTGTAAAAGAGAGCAAGAGAGAGAGAGAGAGAGAGAGAGAGAGAGAGAGAGAGAGAGAGAGAGAGAGAGAGAGAGAGAGAGAGAGAGAGAGGATGGTCTCTATGCACCATACTAGTAATGCTGGAGCAGTGGTAAGAATTAATGGGAGAATGTTGGTACCCGGGGATGAAGTTGATATCCTTGGGGTGAAATTTGACTCTAAACTAACCATGAAGAACCACGTTGTAAATCTTGCAAACAAGGCAACCAGGAAACATACAGCACTTCGACGAATCTCGCATCTGCAAGACAGTAGAAGCTGCAAGATTCTGTATGAAGCACAAGTATGCTCACACCTTGAGTATGCTCCACTTTCTTGGATTGCCTGCCCCCTGACTCACCTGCGACTTCTTGACAGAATAAAGCAATACGACTCATCTCTCACCTAGACCCAGCTTGGATAGATCAGTTGTTTCAGCAGAGCCTTCAACACCGAAGGAACGTGAATGGCCTTACTGTTATGTACAAGACCAATATTGTCAAAGTACCACACTTGGCTCCATTCCGAGAACAGCGAGATGTGAGCGTCTACACAACAAGACGGACAGTAAGCAGCAACTTCATTCTGACTGTACTTTCCTCCAGAACATCGCTACATCTGAGACCATTTACTCCTAGGATGACAGAGTTTGGAACATGTTCGTAGAGTATAATGATATCAACGAAATAAAGTCAAATGAAACTGCTGGCCCACAGATGGCTCCAACTTCATCCTGTTCCATATTTGTATGTCTCATATGAATAAAAAGGCTTTTAAATGAGCTGATGTAGGTAACAGTTCTTAGCTTGTAAATAACGTTAGGAACTTTAACCTAACCTTGTATAACTCTGTGTAAAAGAGAGAGAGAGAGAAAGGCAATAATAGGTACGGTTTACTTCCTGAACCTCGTCTCGAGCCATCAAGTCCATCCGAGCTCCTACACTGAATAAATCGTGACCAGCCATCAAAGAATATCACATTACCAACGCGTGTGTTATGGAGCTATAACGCTCATTCCTTGGCCCTCTTATAACGTTATAACACCCATTCCTTATAACCGCTATAGCGATATAACACCCACGCCTTGTTCCTGTTTCAACGACATAACACCCACGCCTTGTCCCACCTCCAGTGTGTGTGGTATGGGACTCTTCATCAATTTGATTACTGTTGTTGATGATATTGATTCAAGCAATGGGAG
>NC_091364.1:4684353-4686853 GCF_038502225.1 Cherax quadricarinatus | reverse complement strand
ACTATTGTTACTATTACTGTTATTTCTATCTACTACTACTCCAAGTACTACTACTACTACTACTACTACTGTTACTGATGTTACTACTATTAGTATTACTAAAATAACTACTTCTTCCACTACTTCTATTACTACAACTACTCTTCCAATCCCTCTCCCCTTCTCTTTCCCTTCTGTTCCCCTCCAGCTCCCTTCCTCCCTCATTCCCCCAACACTTCATCAGAGGTGGGAGAGCGAAGGTCATACCCGACTCCCATGTCATACATGCAAATTACTACTAAATAACCCTGTCAGTCTTTATTTCCCAGGTTCACTCTGTGGAGTGCAGTGTTGACTGTGTGGATAAAACACCTAACACCTGTCTTTTGCTGTGTGTTTACTGTAGCACCAAGTTCTGTCTTTAATCCAGAGCTCAGTAATTCTAACACGTGGCTCTGTACTTCTAATACATGGCTCTGTAGCTCTTACACATGGCTCTATAATTCTGACTCATGGCTCTCTAACTCTAATACATAGCTAGATTTTTAGGCCACAAACGGGTCCATAAGGTTAAAAATAAGAGTGCTTATCCAGTTTATGATTCCACTCCTTTGTCTTGGTCTCGCAGTGGTTGTCAAGTCAGTCTTTATTTAATACTTACTACTCTCATTTTCCGTCTACTCTCTCTCTCTCTCTCTCTCTCTCTCTCTCTCTCTCTCTCTCTCTCTCTTTCTTTCTCCACCACCAACATACAACGGTCTTACCTTCAGCCAGTTAACTAAACTCAAGTTTCGGGAAAATGAGGAGACTAGGGAACGCCACACCTTCCATAACACAACCTGAGTCTAACCTGCGTGCATGTTTGCTGAGAGGGAGCAGGGGAAGGGAGGGTGATGGAAGGGATTATGGAGGGGAAGTGGGAGGAAAGGCAAGGAGAAAAGGGAAGAGAAGGAAGGTGATTAAGATTAATATTAAGAAATGGGGGTATGGGAGAGAGATAAGAAATTCCTTCAATTAATAATAATAATAATAATAATAATAATAATAATAATAATAATAGTAATAATAATAATAATAATAATAATAATAATAATAATAATAATAATAATAATAATAGTAATAATAATAATAATAATGATGATGATGATAATAATAATAATAATAATAATAATAATAATAATAATAATAATAATAATAATAATAATAATAATAATAATATATTAATAGTATTAAAAATAGGGTGGTGAGTGATCCTAGCCATGACTTAGGTCTTAGGAGGATCATGGTGTATGATCCTAGCCGTGAGCTTAGAGGATCATGGTGTATGATCCTAGCTGTGAGCTTAGAGGATCATGGTGTATGATCCTAGCTGTGAGCTTAGAGGATCATGGTGTATGATCCTAGCTGTGAGCTTAGAGGATCATGGTGTATGATCCTAGCCGTGACCTAGGAGGATCATGGTGTATGATCCTAGCCGTGAGCTTAGAGGATCATGGTGTATGATCCTAGCCGTGAGCTTAGAGGATCATGGTGTATGATCCTAGCCGTGAGCTTAGAGGATCATGGTGTATGATCCTAGCCGTGACCTAGGAGGATCATGGTGTATGATCCTAGCCGTGAGCTTAGAGGATCATGGTGTATGATCCTAGCTGTGAGCTTAGAGGATCATGGTGTATGATCCTAGCCGTGAGCTTAGAGGATCATGGTGTATGATCCTAGCTGTGAGCTTAGAGGATCATGGTGTATGATCCTAGCCGTGAGCTTAGAGGATCATGGTGTATGATCCTAGCCGTGAGCTTAGAGGATCATGGTGTATGATCCTAGCCGTGAGCTTAGAGGATCATGGTGTATGATCCTAGCCGTGAGCTTAGAGGATCATGGTGTATGATCCTAGCCGTGACCTAGGAGGATCATGGTGTATGATCCTAGCCGTGAGCTTAGAGGATCATGGTGTATGATCCTAGCTGTGAGCTTAGAGGATCATGGTGTATGATCCTAGCCGTGAGCTTAGAGGATCATGGTGTATGATCCTAGCTGTGAGCTTAGAGGATCATGGTGTATGATCCTAGCCGTGACCTAGGAGGATCATGGTGTATGATCCTAGCCGTGAGCTTAGAGGATCATGGTGTATGATCCTAGCCGTGAGCTTAGAGGATCATGGTGTATGATCCTAGCCGTGACCTAGGAGGATCATGGTGTATGATCCTAGCCGTGAGCTTAGAGGATCATGGTGTATGATCCTAGCTGTGAGCTTAGAGGATCATGGTGTATGATCCTAGCTGTGAGCTTAGAGGATCATGGTGTATGATCCTAGCCGTGAGCTTAGAGGATCATGGTGTATGATCCTAGCCGTGAGCTTAGAGGATCATGGTGTATGATCCTAGCCGTGAGCTTAGAGGATCATGGTGTATGATCCTAGCCGTGAGCTTAGAGGATCATGGTGTATGATCCTAGCCGTGAGCTTAGAGGATCATGGTGTATGATCCTAGCCGTGACCTAGGAGGATCATGGTGTATGATCC
>NC_091364.1:4624353-4671853 GCF_038502225.1 Cherax quadricarinatus | reverse complement strand
TATATATATATATACAAATAAATACATTTTATTACGTAATATAGTACACAAGGCTTAAGGGATATATCGCTGATACCAAGAGACGTTTATCACTAAGTGTATTTACATCTCTATACACAACTCTCCTCGTATTTAAGGGGAATTTGCCTCAATCCCTGTTTTTTAAGGGACTAAAGTGTCTTTTTCATGACTGTGCATGGGTTAATTGCGTCCTTAATGATACATGTGCAATAATTAGAAAACTAATTGTCGTACAGGACTCGGGATGGGATAAGAGCTGCTGGGGGAGTTCTGGGGAGTTCTGGGGAGTTCTGGGGAGTTCTGTGGAAGGGGAATAGTACATATGATAAAAAAGTATTGCGCCACTGGTGGTTGAGGGGAGAATACGAGGGAGAGGGGATGTTGTGTACAATATGCTGCCTCGCGAGTCATTAACAATTGTTTGATATGTGTGTTTGATGTTTGATTATTCATTCCGATTCTAGTTTGCATGTGATTTGTTACTGGGATATGGATGAGCTGTTGCAGGTGTGAACATGGGTTACACAAATGTGCTACACAGTTTTAAGCATAGGTTGGACAAATACACTGCACAGGTTTAGCATAGTACAAATACACTACACAGGTTCAAGACAAGGTTGGATAAATACAAGAATAGGTTGTATAAATACAATTCAGAGTACCATATATAGGTTGGATAAATTCACTGTACGGTTTGCATGATGTACAATGAATTCATTATGAGTGATGAAGACAATGCAGCTTTTGTTATCTTCACTTTGGTAAAACTAAGACTAAAAATTTAGAATATGTACGAAAAGAAACAATTCTTAGAGGTACCCAAATAACCCGCACATAGAGAGGAAAGCTCGTGAGTGAGGAGGACAGGGACGGGACCAAGAGAGGAAGAAAAAGAAGTAGTCGTAGTGGTAATGCTGGTAATGAAAGTAGTAGTAGTAGTAGTAGTAGTAGTAGTAGTAACATGACCACAACCACCAGTACTTTTTCTTCATCTCTTTCTACTGTCTTTGTCCCCTTCTGTCAGTGTGAATTTGTAAATGGTCCAAGTCGGACTGAAACGTCGTCATAAGCTTTTCTCTCTATGTGCAGGTTATTTATGTACTGTTCTAGTCACGGTATTGTACCTCTTTGTTATTTAATTCTTAGCAGACTCATTCCTCTACTTTTGCCTAAAGTTAAAGAACTGCTCACCCTGAAATTACCTGTTCATTTCTGTTTTCTGTGTTATATTCTTCTGTATTCGACTGAAGAAGCCTGTTGATCAAGCGAAATGTTTCTTAACCGTCTTGTCGGTATTGTATATAACCGACAAAAATATGCAATTTGCAAATGATAAGTTGTAAAGGTAGTGATACCTGCAGAAACAAAAATTCTTCATTATAAAGGCAATGATTCGTGGATATTCAAACATCCGAAGATAGAGGTAATACCACCAATAGCAAGCCATTTATTTAGCTTTTAGGAAAGTACACTTGAAAGATGAGTGGTGCTGCCCAATAAACTCGCTACTAGGAGTAAAATCTAAAAGCAGAATTTCTTGAGATTTACTACTCAGAACTCCTCTTCTGAGAGGCTGTCGACGTTCCACAGCTGGAGACCTGGAGGCTTAAGATGAGAGTAGGAGGAGTAGGGAATCCCCACCACGTAGAGAGTAGTGAAGATTGAGATGGTTATGATGCTCACCCCCTCGTGATGGCCCTGGACAGACTGCGCCCACCCACCCACACAATCAAGCAAAACAAAATACTGCCTCCCATCTGGTGTGCCTTTCTCATTGGTGTCCTGCCTGTAGTAGAACACATAGAGCTGCTTTGGGTTGAGTGAGGGCATGAAATCTTCATTGCAAGGATTACCCAGGAGCGGTGTTGCTGCGGTAATGTTGTTAGAGAGCTCCTGGCGCCAGGTAGGCAGCTGAAGTTTTGAAACTCCGACCAAAGGCACGCCGGATTCCCGGACCATCGGCCTGCCCACAAAGGCCACCTCCGCTAACAGAGAATGGTAGTTGGTGCCCACGCCATAGTGAGAGCTACGGCCAACTTCCGGAAAGACGCATTCTCTTCCTCGCCTGACATTCATGTAAAGCCAAAAGTCATAGATTATCATGTTGGTGTTATGCTCGTCTTCCGGCCACTTGATCAAGGCTTCCTGGATAAATTGGGGCGTCACCGCGTACCCCCACATGACCTGAACGGAACCTCGGAAAACTCGTGAGGGATTGAAAGTTCGGTTAGACACACCTGTGATAGAGAAAGCATTGATGCAATAGATAGTTGGGTCAGCGTGGAGCAGCCAGAGAGTCTGGCTCATGAAGGAGAAGAAGTCTGGCGAGACTTCGACGTCTTCATCGAGGAATATGACCGCTGGAGCGTCGGGGAAGGTGTTGACTGCTAACTGGAAAACACTGCGGTAGTAGCGGAAGAGCTTAGTATTGTCTTGTCCCTGGATGGCAACTTTGGTGAAGTTGAGGTCGAGAAGACGAAGAAGTTGTGTTGTGGACGGCGGGGCATCACCGAGGACAACGAGGACGTTGTGTTGTTGTGCCCCTGGTGTGGCCAGCAGGGTGGTGAGGGTGTGGTAGAGGTACTGGTGTCTATTACCTGCTGTCACCACCACACCCACCCCAGCAAGGGCCGTCTGCTGACCCACGGGTGGAGCAGAGGGCAATGGTAATGGGTCTGGGGACCACTCATCACAGAGCCCACCCATGGCACCATGAGCCTCGCAGTACTGCCAGCGCTCTTCTTCAACCCTCTGGTTCTTGTTGGAGTTCCATGGCATCGGCATGTGTGACAGAGGAAGGATGAGGTGCGCCTTGTGTTGAGTGATGCCATGAAAAATAACTGTCTCTGAGATGGTGCGTCCACCCTTGATGAACACCCACGTCCAACAAGCCCGGGGCGTGAGGTAAAGGGCAAAGACTGAACCCAAATGGGCGAGGCTTTGAGCAGCGTGACGAAGTCCAATAGCGCCAAACACTGACACCGTCATCACCACTACCCGCCCCGGTGCCACGCGCTCCAAGTGCCACTCCAGGTCCGCCCAGTGAGCCCAATACAACCCAAGTGGGAACACCTGTAGAAAACATACAGTATTAATATTTATTATGGAAAACATGACAACCTTGACTAGACCTTGACATAACACTGTAACACATTAGGGACACGAGGAGCAGCGACCTCCACTTGCTGAGTTCTGGGTATTTTGAGTGACATAAGACAGATCAACCAGGCAATAATAGCTGAGAGCTGCTCACAGAATACATTTTAACTATATTCAATATGTACTTATATGGAAATATGCTGAATCCCATCCCAGTGGTGCTCACCACGTAAAATATTCCGCACGACCAATCCGGATTTAGTATCTCTTATCAATACAACAATAACTGCTAAGATGAGAAATTCTTAGTAACATTTTTACACACTGTTCACTTTACCCTCTGTTTTAGTCATGTGAAGTATACATGTTTATAATTTTTACAGTGATGCCCATAGCCGCATTCTGCTACTACTACTACCACCACTACTACTACTACTATTACGACTACGATTACTGATATTCTTCTACTTCTAAATAATGTGAGATACACACATACCAGCTAACTCCTACTGTGGGAGGCTACTGTCTGCCTCCCTCATAATAGTATCTATATTTACTGCCTTCAAGAGAGAGCTGGACAGATACCTAAAGTCGGTGCCGGATCAGCCGGGCTGTGGCTCGTACGTCGGACTGCGTGCGGCCAGCAGTAACAGCCTAGTTGATCAGGCCCTGATCCATCGGGAGGCCTGGTCGTGGACCGGGCCGCGGGGGCGTTGATCCCCGGAATAACCTCCAGGTAACCTCCAGCTATGTACAAGGTATACAATACAGGCTTAGGTGACATCAATGACATGCTACAGTATAGAAAGCCGCTTGTTGTGCAGAGTACTTCGGGCAAATTAGGTCAGTTTTGTCCCAGGATGCGACCCACACCAGTCGACTAACTCCTATTTTACTGATGAGGAACATAGACAACCGGTGGAAGGAAACACACCCAGTGTTTCTACCCTCGCTGGGAATCGAACACAGACACTCTCAGTGTGAAGCGAGAGCTTTAGCCATCAGGCCACGGGGCACCAAGATTAATGCCCAACAGCACTTGGTGTTCCCAGGCGGTCACCCATCCAAGTACTAGCCAAACCCAACGTTGCTTAACTTCGCTGATCGGGCGAGATGCGGTGCGTTCAACGTAGTATGGCCGTTGGCGGTGAGAAAATGCGTAATAACACCTAGCCTGAAGGAGAGGCAGCTCACTGCCACAAGCCTTACTACTACCACTATTACGACTACTACTAACTCTATTACTACTACTTCTGCTACTCTTTTTACTATTACTTATACTACTACTACTACTACTACCACTGGTACTGGTACTACTACTACATCTGATAATAATAATAATAATAATAATAATAATAATAATAATAATAATAATAATAATAATAATAAAAATAAATTGAACCCTGTAAAACACTTGTAAACTCAGGCAACATCTGTCCTCCCCTCAGCACACACACCATTTATTATAAATCAAGAAATACTTGGCAATATATTTGTTTAAATTTCCGTGCTTTTTTTTTGTCAATTTTGATTACGTTTACTCCATACGTTAGACCACTTTTATAATTCTAAAAGAGCTGACCAACCCTTTGATTATAGACTTCAAAGTGGCCATTTACTAGGGAAATTTTATAGGGGAAAACATCCTTCTGATGTTGATTGCTCTCACATTTGTGAAAAAATTTGTAACGGGACATAGGGAAAAGGAGACGAAAATTGCCATTCGATATATATATATATATATATATATATATATATATATATATATATATATATATATATATATATATATATATATATATATACATCGTGCCGAATAGGCAGAACTTGCGATCTTGCCTTAAATAGCAACGCTCATCTTGCCATACAGGACAAGCGAAAATTTGTGTATGCAATAATTTCGCCAAAATCATTCAGAACCTAAAGAAAAAAATATATTTCACTGTGCTTGTTTAGTATTAAATTACTGTAAACAAATCTAAAATATATTTAGTTGGTTTAGGCTAAAATAAATTGTTAGGTAAGTTTTCTAAGATTCTTTTGGTGCAAAATTATAAATTTTTGCATCAACATTATTGAAAAAAATATATCTTTAATCGTATAAGAGAAAATTTTAGGAAGGACTTAATTTTAAATGAGTTCTTGCTAATTGACCAGTTTTACATATTCGGCACGACATATATATATATATATATATATATATATATATATATATATATATATATATATATATATATATATATATAAATTATAATAAGTAAAATAGGTGACATTTATTAATTAGATTAAGGGTAATAATACCATGGGTGGAACAATTCACAAGTAACTCACACTACACAGGTAACTTATAACGACATATCGAGCCGTCCTGGACAACTGTCAGGTCACTATTCATTTCATTGGTTGGTTGGTAAAGTTTAAAGGCTATCGACTACAGGAGTCATAAGGCTGCTTGTCAATTGTCCAGCCACCAGTCAAAGAATATTTCCATCCTTAGCCCAGGGATTAATGTAAATTCTCAGTTTATATGCACCGAGAGATACATCCATCTCTGTGTATATACCCTGCGAGGCACGCCACCAACGGGTCATTATAAGGCTAAAACTTGCAGAATATTACAACCACGTGGTCACTTACCCTGTGGAAGATTAGAGCTGGTTTCCTCTGATTGATTACGGAGAGGGTGATCCCTTCACCCTGAGTGGGTGGGGTGTGTGGGTGAGCTTCTTTTGGGGGTAGGTTGAGCCCTTGGGTGATAAATGGGGGAAAGGTGACACAGGTGTGGTGGTAGGGGTGTGGGTGGCACCTTTCCACCTTTAAACCCCATCCATTCGTTGCTGACCACACCTCCATACTGATACTACTACTATTGTTGCTACTGATACTATTGCTATTGCTGGTACTACTGTTGCTGTTGCTATTACTACTACTACTGCCGTTGCTGTTGCTGCTGTTATTAAGATTCTTGCTACTATTACTGATACTACTATTGCTGCTGCTATTACTTCTACTGCTACTATTCCAACTGCTATTGCCTCTGCTACTGCTGCTATTGTTGCTACTCCCACTGCTGCTGCTGCTGCTTTTGCTGGAGTTTCTGTTAATATTACCACTAATACTACCAACATCAATTCCACTAAAACTGCTACTATTACTAGTATTATTTTTCATGTTTCTTCTAGTGCTGCTGTTCGTTGCGTTTTGTGTTATTCTTGTTCCCCATTCACTGTTTCTGCTGCTGTGTCTGAAAAATAAAGCGGAGATATTTTCCAAAGGCTCTTCGTTTAAGTCAAAACTAAGTGTGTGAAAAACTGATTTAAAACTGGTAATTACGATGTCTATTATCAGAGAAGCACAATCAACAAAAATCTGTTTATTTTTAGCTGTTTACGTACTTTGTTTGCTGGGTTGTCAAGAAGTGATGATGGCTAGGTTGTACGTAGTGGTGGTCATGGTTTGTTTGTGTGTGGTGGTGGTCAGGGTTTGTTTGTGTGTGGTGGTGGTCAGGGTTTGTTTGTGTGTGGTGCTGGTCAGGGTTTGTTTGTGTGTGGTGGTGGTCATGGTTTGTTTGTGTGTGGTGCTGGTCAGGGATTGTTTGTGTGTGGTGGTGGTCAGGGTTTGTTTGTGTGTGGTGGTGGTCAGGGTTTGTTTGTGTGTGGTGGTGGTCAGGGCTTGTTTGTGTGTGGTGGTGGTGAGGGTTTGTTTGTGTGTGGTGGTGGTCAGGGTTTGTTTGTGTGTGGTGGTGGTCAGGGCTTGTTTGTGTGTGGTGGTGGTCAGGGCTTGTTTGTGTGTGGTGGTGGTCAGGGCTTGTTTGTGTGTGGTGGTGGTCAGGGCTTGTTTGTGTGTGGTGGTGGTCAGGGCTTGTTTGTGTGTGGTGGTGGTCAGGGCTTGTTTGTGTGTGGTGGTGGTCAGGGCTTGTTTGTGTGTGGTGGTGGTCAGGGCTTGTTTGAATATAATGGTGGTTGGAGTTGTGGTAGATGCTGAAGATCATGACAGCCTGTACGACCACAACTGCAGCTGCGACTACGACAGTTGATTTACATAAACTCCTTGTCTTCTCCATCTCCAGTACATAACAGTGTCCCCAGCTGCTTCTAAAATACATTTTTATTATTATTATTATTATTATTATTATTATTATTATTATTATTATTATTATTATTATTATTATTATTATTATTATTATTGTTATTCTTGGTTTTATTATTAGTAATAGTAGTAGTTGTATTACAAGTAATTTTTCGTTTGATATGAAACACGACAAACACATTTGATCAAAGCTTCAGAACGCACCTCATCATCGCTCACTGAATCACATCAATTCGCCACGTCACACAACATCAACGCTGCACAAACCTCACTTGTCACTTATAAGCGTTTGACTGATTTTTTTACGCCTTAATGAAGAGGAGGAAAGTTGAGTCGTGTTATTTCTTGGCTTCTTCCTCATTCCCCTCCGTCCTTAAAGTCGTTTTCCTCCATTACCTTAACTCCTCAAGGCTGGGAGAGGTCTACCTGCCCTCCAGGTAGACCTCTCCCAGCCTTGTCTCTCCCTCTCTAAGACAGGGAGAGATGATTACCTCTAAGGTAATCGAAGCGAAATTTGTCGCAGGTAACCTGTAACTGAGATCTGGAAAGACAGAAGGCCTAAGAAGAGTGACAGCGTGACCAAAGACTTCTAAATTTTGGTTACTAATCACCTGTCGTGGCCGTCATTGGTTCGTCAGCTTCTCCCCCACCTTCACATGTTTTCCTGAGACACCATTGTTCCAGCACCACACGCAAGCTGTAATCCCGTCATAACACCGGCACCTCCGAACGGGTCATCCTATGACGAAGGCTCGGGTCAGGTGGTTTTCCCTGATAATAAACCAACAATAGAGTGAATGAACTCTGAACGGACCATCTTTCGATAAAGACTCATGTCAGGTGGTTTTCCCTGATTAATAAACCAACAATAAAGTGAATAAACTCCATGAGTCTTCTGCTACTTTTATCTTCCCTGGGGATAATCATTACGTTAAAATACCTTGCGATTAATGCATGAAATAAACTGTGTAACTTTCTAATTATAACTAATGTTCTTTTCGTAGTCATGTATTTGCAATTAAAGTTATTAAACGAATGCCTCAAAAATCATAATATGTACTTACTGAGGCAGTGAAAACTGTCAGTTTTAGAAATGCAGTGCCTTTAAATGCCAGGATATTTAATACGTCGAGTGAAGAAATGCGAACTTTGGACCAAAAAAACTGCTGCTTCACTGGGAAGTTCAATATCTGCCCCTCGGAAAAGTGTTGACTTGGTTTTATGAGTAACGAGAAGACAAAAGTCTTCTTTATCAGAGAGTCTTTGTAAACTATCACACAACATGAGTAACAAAAGTTGGATACAGATGGCGGTATACTTGTTTGATATATTTCCATATCTCAGTGAACTTAAAGTTTCAGTTCAAGGTATTAATGGAGTATATTTCAAAACTCAGGGTAAAATGAGTGTAATATATATATATATATATTATTTTTTTATTATTTTTTTATTATCACACCGGCCGATTCCCACCAAGGCAGGGTGGCCCGAAAAAGAAAAACTTTCACCATCATTCACTCCATCACTGTCTTGCCAGAAGGGTGCTTTACACTACAGTTTTTAAACTGCAACATTAACACCCCTCCTTCAGAGTGCAGGCACTGTACTTCCCATCTCCAGAACTCAAGTCCGGCCTGCCGGTTTCCCTGAATCCCTTCATAAATGTTACTTTGCTCACACTCCAACAGCACGTCAAGTATTAAAAACCATTTGTCTCCATTCACTCCTATCAAACACGCTCACGCATGCCTGCTGGAAGTCCAAGCCCCTCGCACACAAAACCTCCTTTACCCCCTCCCTCCAACCCTTCCTAGGCCGACCCCTACCCCGCCTTCCTTCCACTACAGACTGATACACTCTTGAAGTCATTCTGTTTCGCTCCATTCTCTCTACATGTCCGAACCACCTCAACAACCCTTCCTCAGCCCTCTGGACAACAGTTTTGGTAATCCCGCACCTCCTCCTAACTTCCAAACTACGAATTCTCTGCATTATATTCACACCACACATTGCCCTCAGACATGACATCTCCACTGCCTCCAGCCTTCTCCTCGCTGCAACATTCATCACCCACGCTTCACACCCATATAAGAGCGTTGGTAAAACTATACTCTCATACATTCCCCTCTTTGCCTCCAAGGACAAAGTTCTTTGTCTCCACAGACTCCTAAGTGCACCACTCACTCTTTTTCCCTCATCAATTCTATGATTCACCTCATCTTTCATAGACCCATCCGCTGACACGTCCACTCCCAAATATCTGAATACGTTCACCTCCTCCATACTCTCTCCCTCCAATCTGATATTCAATCTTTCATCACCTAATCTTTTTGTTATCCTCATAACCTTACTCTTTCCTGTATTCACCTTTAATTTTCTTCTTTTGCACACCCTACCAAATTCATCCACCAATCTCTGCAACTTCTCTTCAGAATCTCCCAAGAGCACAGTGTCATCAGCAAAGAGCAGCTGTGACAACTCCCACTTTGTGTGTGATTCTTTATCTTTTAACTCCACGCCTCTTGCCAAGACCCTCGCATTTACTTCTCTTACAACCCCATCTATAAATATATTAAACAACCACGGTGACATCACACATCCTTGTCTAAGGCCTACTTTTACTGGGAAAAAATTTCCCTCTTTCCTACATACTCTAACTTGAGCCTCACTATCCTCGTAAAAACTCTTCACTGCTTTCAGTAACCTACCTCCTACACCATACACTTGCAACATCTGCCACATTGCCCCCCTATCCACCCTGTCATACGCCTTTTCCAAATCCATAAATGCCACAAAGACCTCTTTAGCCTTATCTAAATACTGTTCACTTATATGTTTCACTGTAAACACCTGGTCCACACACCCCCTACCTTTCCTAAAGCCTCCTTGTTCATCTGCTATCCTATTCTCCGTCTTACTCTTAATTCTTTCAATTATAACTCTACCATACACTTTACCAGGTACACTCAACAGACTTATCCCCCTATAATTTTTGCACTCTCTTTTATCCCCTTTGCCTTTATACAAAGGAACTATGCATGCTCTCTGCCAATCCCTAGGTACCTTACCCTCTTCCATACATTTATTAAATAATTGCACCAACCACTCCAAAACTATATCCCCACCTGCTTTTAACATTTCTATCTTTATCCCATCAATCCCGGCTGCCTTACCCCCTTTCATTTTACCTACTGCCTCACGAACTTCCCCCACACTCACAACTGGCTCTTCCTCACTCCTACAAGATGTTATTCCTCCTTGCCCTATACACGAAATCACAGCTTCCCTATCTTCATCAACATTTAACAATTCCTCAAAATATTCCTTCCATCTTCCCAATACCTCTAACTCTCCATTTAATAACTCTCCTCTCCTATTTTTAACTGACAAATCAATTTGTTCTCTAGGCTTTCTTAACTTGTTAATATATATATATATATATATATATATATATATATATATATATATAAACACTGATCTCTGGCTGAAGGAGACTCGAACCTACGAACCTTGGAACAAGGTACGCAGTGCTTTACCAATCTACCCACACTGAACCAATACCTTGGAGTCCAGCTTGCGCTAGACTTTGATCCAAGGTAGCCAGCTTTCAGGCTGGTGCATGCAGGGGATGAGATGAAAAGCTGTAAGCCTTCTCCCTGAAAGCTGGCTGCCTTGGATCAAAGTCTAGTGCAAACTGGACTCCAAGGTATTGGTCCAGTGTGGGTAGATTGGTAAAGCACTGCGTACCTTGTTCCAAGGTTCGTAGGTTCGAGTCTCCTTCAGCCAGAGATCAGTGTTTATATATATATATATATATATATATATATATATATATATATATATATATATATATATAATATTTATATTTTTAACTCAAGAAATCGTAATGACACGATTGTAGACAAACCACGATAAGGGTGGGAATTGAGCTCGCGGCTAGCAAGTCGTTAAACTAGGTCTGGAGTTTTACGACTCACTCGCCGCGAGTTCAATCCCCGCCCGTACCGTGGTTTGATTCATATCCTTATTATTTACTTCATAAACAGGTTAAGAAAATTAAATTTTCTTTCGTTTTTCATACGAATTTCTAAACTTATATAAGATTTATATGAAACTTATACAACTGTATTTGCACATTTCATATTTTATATAAAGTAGTAAAAATTGAGATTTATTGCCATTTGTATTGTATTATTAAAATTTTTCCTATTGGTCAAAGATCCGGGACTGTTTTTTGTTTTTTAACATAAAGGATACATGACTTCAAACATTTTGAAAACCTCTGGACTAGAGTGCCATACAACCTTGGCACGATGCTATTCAGGAACACATTTGAGTACAATTTTTTTTTTGGTGGCATGTACTCACGCCTATATCTACTCAGTTTGACTGGTATAGACCAGCAGTCATTCTGTCGTGACTTGTCATTGGGTCAGTGGGAACCATAATGGCATTTGAGTAGACACCGCTGTATATACCTGCAATATCAATGACTCAGTCATTATATGGAATAGAATTATATCATAGGGTTTTCTAAATTCAATTAAACTGCAGACAAGTAACTCATAAGATAAGACGAAGTCATGTTCCTGTTGGCTATTACGGGGATGAACTTGTGCTTGTTGAGCTCGTTCAGTTGTACGACTTCAAATTCCTCCTCGGGAATAGTGTTAACATCCCAGAGTGGAAGATCCCGAGGCTTGAGGTGAGAGTAGGAGGAGAAAGGAACTCCCACTAGGTAAAGGGTAGTGTAGATCGAGAAGGCTAAGATGCTTACCCCCTCGTGCTGGCCCTGATCTGAGAGCGCCCATCCACCCACACAGTTCTGCAAAGCAAAAAATTGGCTCGCATCTGGTAAGCCTTGCTCAATGGCATCCAACCTGTAGTAGAACACATAGAGCTGCTCGGGGTTATGTTTGGGTATGAAATCCGCAGAGCACGGATTACCTAGCAGTGGAGTGGCTAAGGTAAGGTTGTTAGAGAGATCATGGCGCCAGGTAGGAAGCTGAAGCCTGGAAACTCCCACCAGAGGCACCCCAGACTCCTGGACCACTGGCCTGTTTAGAAAGATCACCTCTACCATCAGAGGAACAGAGTTGGTACCCATCCCATAGTGTGAACTCCGACCCACTTCTGGAAACACGCATTCTCTTCCTCGCCTGACATTCGAGTAGAGCCAAAAATCATAGATTATGATGTTCGTGTTATGCTCGTCTTTCGGCCACTTGATCAAGGCTTCGTGGATAAACTGGGGCGTCACCGCGTACCCCCACATGACCTGGACGGAACCTCGGAAAACTCGTGAGGGATTGAAAGTTCGGTTAGAAAAACCTGTGTTGGAGAAAGCATTGATGCAGTAGATAGTTGGGTCAGCGTGGAGCAGCCAGAGAGTCTGGCTCATGAAGGAGAAGAAGTCTGGTGAGACTTCGACGTCTTCATCTAGGAATATGACCGCTGGAGCGTCAGGGAAGGTGTTGACTGCTAATTGGAAGACACTGCGGTAGTAGCGGAAGAGCTTTGCATTGTCTTGTCCCTGGACGGCAACTTTGGTGAAGTTGAGGTCGAGGAGACGAAGAAGTTGTGTTGTGGAAGGCGGGGCATCACCGAGGATAACGAGAACGTTGTGTTGTTGTGCCCCTGGTGTGGCAAGCAGGGTGGTGAGGGTGTGGTAGAGGTACTGATGTCTATTACCTGCTGTCACCACCACACCCACCCCAGCAAGGGCCGTCTGCTGACCCACAGGGGGAGCAGAGGGCAATGGTAATGGGTCTGGGGACCACTCATCACAGAGCCCACCCATGGCACCATGAGCCTCACAGTACTGCCAGCGCTCTTCTTCAACCCTCTGGTTCTTGTTGGAGTTCCATGGCATCGGCATGTGTGACAGAGGAAGGATGAGGTGCGCCTTGTGTTGAGCGATGCCTTGAAGAATAACCGTCTCTGAGATGGTGCGTCCACCCTTGATGAACACCCACGTCCAACGAGCGCTGGGCATGAGGTAAAGGGCAAAGACTGAACCCAACTGAGTGAGGCGTTGGGCAGCGTGACGAAGTCCAATAGTGCCAAACACTGACACCGTCATCACCACTACCCGCCCCGGTGCCACGCGCTCCAAGTGCCACTCCAGGTCCGCCCAGTGAGCCCAATACAACCCAAGTGGGAACACCTGTAGAGAACACATACAGTATTAGTATTTATTATGGAAAACATGGCAAACTTGGCTAGATCTTGATTTAGCACTCTGACCATTTTCAGTCTTGTGAATACACCAAATCAATGTAGTGGAATTTTTTTACGCAGCTCAATTTGGTCTGAACATACCAATGTTTAAAGTTATTATAACCATAGAGGAGTATCAAACCCCGACTGGTCACATATCATCTAGAAACACTATTTAAATAAGCCATTTATGGCTTTTTGTGCGAGTTATTCTCAGTTAAATCACAATCTCTCATACTTGTATGAATTTAATCTTTGTGTGCTCAGTTTAGCAGCATTCCTCGAGCTGTGGTCGGCAATGATTTGCTAAGGCTTCTATAGTCACCGAGGTGCCTCTTGGGCCCTCGGTGAAGTGTTAGTGTTGTTTCCTAGTTTGGGGTTTTCATAGGAAGCTCTTTTGTACTTTTTGTTTTATTATTAGTGCGATTCATAGAATGCAAAAGATAAGAGCACTCGAAGAAGAACACACCACTTAGAACACTCAACAAAGAACACTCCACTTAGAACACTCAACAAAGAACACTCCACTTAGAACACTCAACAAAGAACACTCCACTTAGAACACTCAACAAAGAACACTCCACTTAGAACACTCAACAAAGAACACTCCACTTAGAACACTCAACAAAGAACACTCCACTTAGAACACTCAACAAAGAACACTCCACTTAGAACACTCAACAAAGAACACTCCACTTAGAACACTCAACAAAGAACACTCCACTTAGAACACTCAACAAAGAACACTCCACTTAGAACACTCAACAAAGAACACTCCACTTAGAACACTCAACAAAGAACACTCCACTTAGAACACTGAACAAAGAACACTCCACTTAGAACACTGAACAAAGAACACTCCACTTAGAACACTCAACAAAGAACACTCCACTTAGAACACCCAACAAAGAACACATCACTTAGAACACTCAACAAAGAACACTCCACTTAGAACACCCAACAAAGAACACATCACTTAGAACACTCAACAAAGAACACTCCACTTAGAACACTCAACAAAGAACACTCCACTTAGAACACTCAACAAAGAACACTCCACTTAGAACACTCAACAAAGAACACATCACTTAGAACACTTAAAGAACACTCCACTTAGAACTCTCAACAGAGAACACTCCACTTAGAACACTCAACAAAGAACACTCCACTTAAAACACTCAACAAAGAACACACCACATAGAACACTCAACAAAGAACACATCACTTAGAACACTTAAAGAACACTCCTCTTAGAACACTCAACAGAGAACATTCCACTTAGAACACTCAACAAAGAACACTCCACTTAGAACACTCAACAAAGAACACTCCACATAGAACACTCAACAAAGAACACATCACTTAGAACACTTAAAGAACACTCCACTTAGAACACTCAACAAAGAACACTCCACTTAGAACACCCAACAAAGAACACATCACTAAGAACACTCAACAAAGAACACATCACTTAGAACACTCAACAAAGAACACACCACTTAGAACACTCAACAAAGAACACTCCACTTAAAACACTCAACAAAGAACACACCACATAGAACACTCAACAAAGAACACATCACTTAGAACACTTAAAGAACACTCCACTTAGAACACTCAACAAAGAACACTCCACTTAGAACACTCAACAAAGAACACATCACTAAGAACACTCAACAAAGAACACATCACTTAGAACACTTAAAGAACACTCCACTAAGAACACTCAACAAAGAACACATCACTTAGAACACTTAAAGAACACACCACTAAGAACACTCAACAAAGAACACTCCACTTAGAACACTCAACAAAGAACACTCCACTTAGAACACTCAACAAAGAACACTCCACTTAGAACACTCAACAAAGAACACTCCACTTAGAACACTCAACAAAGAACACTCCACTTAGAACACTCAACAAAGAACACTCCACTTAGAACACTCAACAAAGAACACTCTACTTAGAGCACTCAACAAAGAACACTCCACTTAGAACACTCAACAAAGAACACTCCACTTAGAACACTCAACAAAGAACACTCCACTTAGAACACTCAACAAAGAACACTCCACTTAGAACACTCAACAAAGAACACTCTACTTAGAGCACTCAACAAAGAACACTCCACTTAGAACACTCAACAAAGAACACTCCACTTAGAACACTCAACAAAGAACACTCCACTTAGAACACTCAACAAAGAACACTCCACTTAGAACACTCAACAAAGAACACTCCACTTAGAACACTCAACAAAGAACACTCCACTTAGAACACTCAACAAAGAACACTCCACTTAGAACACTCAACAAAGAACACTCCACTTAGAACACTCAACAAAGAACACTCTACTTAGAGCACTCAACAAAGAACACTCCACTTAGAGCACTCAACAAAGAACACTCCACTTAGAACACTCAACAAAGAACACTCCACTTAGAACACTCAACAAAGAACACTCCACTTAGAACACTCAACAAAGAACACATCACTTAGAACACTCAACAAAGAACACTCCACAGAGAACAGTCTAACTACTTCATGAACATTTCAACATTCTAAGTTATGTATTTTATTTCGCTATTTTAGCCTTTAACTTTTAAATATTTTACATGCGTAAACACACACATAACCAGCACATAGAAGAAAGAAGTTTATGACGACGTTTCGGTCCGATTTGGACCACTGAGGAAGCAAGTAATGTATATAGGAGAGGACATTCCTGTCCTCCTCTCCAATATACACTGGCTTCCTTACCTTCGTGCGTTAGTGTGACTAATCAATGGTCCAAATCGGACCGAAGCGTCGTCATAAGTCTCATTCTCGTATATACAGGTTATTTCACTGGAGTGAAGACGTCCTCTGGGATCCTATTTGCTTGGACATCCTCCTCTTTTCCGAAACCTTGCAAGCTCCTGATAATGTGTTGATTGCAACAGCAAAGGCCTAGCCCTAGAGTTATCATTGCATCCTGTATCGCGTGGTTTGCGATATATATATATATATATATATATATATATATATATATATATATATATATATATATATATATATATATATATATATATATATATATATATATATATATATATATATATATATATATATATATATATATATATGTATATATATATATATATATACATACATACATACATGTATATATATGCATGCTGTATGATCCCTGTTTTTCAATAAATCTGTCAATCAGCTACTGGTCACAAACAAATCTGATTTCTCCATATTACGCTGTAAATTCACGCCATTTACTTATGCCTTTGTGGTCGATGAACCGGTTCTGATGCCTTCTCTATAAGGAAATGAAAGCAGATTTTTTTCAATTTCAGTCTATGAATATAAAACACAATATTTGTATTAACTACCTGGAAAACACAACCATAATTACAAATAATTGATAAATACAAACGCATCATAGGATATATATTGTATACAGACAGGTGTGTATATTTATCAATGGATATACATTGAATGTACTTTAAATCTGATTTTAAAATTAAATGTTTATTGATAGTGTATGTACGGGTGACAGACTTCGTTAATGACTTACGTATATCAAAAAGATATATAACTAACAAAGCAAATTAAACACACACGTACATATATATCTTTTGTACCATATTATGTAATAAAATATTTCTATTGGTATAAAAAAAATATGAAAAGATGGGGTGGTAGGGGAAGTGGATTATAAATATTCTTCCTTGAAGCCTTTTTATCCACTTCTCCGAGGCTGTGGATCCTACAATTTACACAAGAGGTGGACCCCATCCTATATATATATATATATATATATATATATATATATATATATATATTATATATACATATATATATATATATATATATATATTATATACATATATAGGTATGTTTTATTTAAAGACAAAATACATTGGCCAAACATTCACAAAAATACAACAGAAAGTAAAACAACATAGGTAACTCAGAGCTGCATCTCGAACACTTCGTCCAGCTCCCCGGCGGTGGGCCGCGTGTCCAGAATGCTGCAGGCATTTCCTCTCTGGATCGCAACACTGAGTCTCTGAAAGAGGAAGCTGGTCGCCCTGTGTTCCTTGGTTTCTATGATGAGCTTTTCACCCAGCTCTTTGAGGAACTTTAGAGCACACTTGCCCCA
The DNA here is from genome assembly GCF_038502225.1 of Cherax quadricarinatus. NCBI lineage: Eukaryota > Metazoa > Arthropoda > Malacostraca > Decapoda > Parastacidae > Cherax > Cherax quadricarinatus. The sequence continues at coordinate 4,654,263 of NC_091364.1, read as the reverse complement.
TGCTCCAAGGGTCTCCGACCCTATTGGAATGAAGTTATAGCAAGGGGGAAGGTCTTCATATTTTCGGATCTTCTGGGTCTCCCTGTGGCTGGCAGCTCCACCCCCTTCCACTACAGAGTATGGCAAGTAGGTGTCTGCCAATGTGGCAGCACAGGTGTAGTCTCAGGCAATCTGCTTTCCATCCTTCCAGGGTAGCATAGTGGCTCCATCAGGACGCTTTTGACTTCCATCAGACCTCTGTACTTGGGGTTCCCGTTGAGCTGGGTAACGGGCTGTGGCGAGGCTTCTCTTTATTATGTCATTGATCTCCTCATGTCTGGCATACTTCCCTTCTGCTGTGTGGCACACGAGACCATGAAGTCCGAATTGATCAGCTGTCGCCCTGCCGCAAATACACCTATGTTCGGTGAAAATGGGGGCGGCTAGGCGAAGAGCAACACCAATCCGAATGGCCTGTGGGTCGAGACGGGTGCCCAGGGAGGAATTGGGAACAGCTAACAGGAAATCTCCTGAGTGTGGTGCCTTCACTGCCAGGAGACGAGCTTTGTTCTTTCCTGAAGCGTTGGAGAGCATTGTGTTGGCGATTTTTTCCATGATCGGTTTGTCCCAGTGGGACTGTTTGTGCTGTTTGGGAGGAGCTGGTCTATTGGAGGAGTCTGTAAGGGTGTCCCACCGAATCGCTGCTTCAGTAAACCTGGGGTCTTGAGCTCCTACCATGTATATATATATATATATATATATATATATATATATATATATATATATATATATATATATATATATATATATGTATATATATATATATATATATATATATATATATATATATATATATATATATATATATATATATATATATATATATATATACAAATGAATTTAGTGCGTCAGTGTTTTACGATACGATTTACAAACAGACCAACCAATAACTACACGCGATGCACCGCTGTTTACACAGTGTCATAAACTACGAGAATACAAGATTTACACACAACTGTAAACACCAGTAAGGCCCGAGTGTTTGCAAACAATTTCAAATGACCTTGTTTTCATTTTTAATTAATACATGAATTACATTAATTGATAATTATAAGGACACCTTTTATTATTATTATTATTATTATTATTATTATTATTATTATTATTATTATTATTATGAGGATATGCAATGCTAACACGAGAGGATATAACCTACCCAAAACTGCCATCTGGTGGTCACTTACCCTGTGGAAGATTAGAGCTGGTTTCCTTTGATTGATTACGGAGAGGGTGATCCCTTCACCCTGAGTGGGTGGGGTGTGTGGGTGAGCCTCTTCTGGGGGTAGGGTGAGTCCTTGGGTGATAAAAGGGGGAAGGGTGTCACAGGTGTTAGGGTGAGTATATGGGTGGCACCTTTCCACCTTTAAACCCCACCCATTCGTTGCTGACCACACCTCCATACTGATACTACTACTACTGTAGTTACTACTACTATTACTACTGTTACTATTGTAGTTACTACTGCTACTGTTGCTGATACTACTCCTGCTGCCGCTGCTGCTACTGCTGCTGTCACTACTAACAATGTTATTACTACTGCTACTACTACTACTACTACTACTGCTACTACTACTACTACTACTACTACTACTACTACTACTACTACTACTACTACTACTACTACTACTAATACTGTAGCGTTTATTGTTTCTGGAGATCTTGTTTGAACCATTTCTGGAACCATCAGAGAAAAGCCTTTTTACTAAACTATGCGTTTAGCTCACACAAAAACTATATGTTAATAAACTATAAAAATAAATTAGTAATAAAAATTATCAATAAAAATGTTTATAATAAAGCAACTTAAGCCAGAAAAGGTATTTATGCTCCCCCGTCTTTACTTGCCTTGCTTGGTAGGGTGTCTGGTGGGGGTCAGGGGTTGCTGGTGTGTGGTGCTGGTAGTGGTGGTGGTGGTGGTGGTAGTTGTAGGTAATGATGATCACCTGTGCCACAACTGTGGCAGCTGCCACAGCTGCCATTATGCCAATACACGACCTACACCGGTTTCCCATCTCCAGTGCATATTATCACTGTACGCATCTGAAAGACGTTTATGATTATTATTATTATTATTATTATTATTATTATTATTATTATTATTAGGATGATTATTATTATTATTATTATTATTATTATTATTATTATTATTATTATTATTATTATTATTATTATTATTATTATTATTGTTACTATTAATAATAATAACAATACTAATATTATTATTATTATTAATATTATTATTATTATCATCAACTGAAACAATCATCATTTAAAACATTAAAAAGCTCATTCATACTTTTATTTATTTATATTTCAAAATATTCTTCCCTCAGAAAAACTAAACTAATCTTACTGAAAAAAAATAATGAAAAAAATTGAAAATGACAAAATAATTAAGTGGAAAATGTGGCAATGGAAAATAAATTTTATATAAACAGTTTGTGTGTTGTGTAGTGTTGATGTGTAGCACTGTGTTGTGTAGTGTTGATGTGTAGCACTGTGTGTTGTGTAGTGTTAATGTGTAGCACTGTGTGTTGTGTAGTGTTGATGTGTAGCACTGTGTTGTGTAGTGTTGATGTGTAGCACTGTGTTGTGTAGTGTTGATGTGTAGCACTGTGTTGTGTAGTGTTGATGTGTAGCACTGTGTGTTGTGTAGTGTTGATGTGCAGCACTGTGTTGTGTAGTGTTGATGTGTAGCACTGTGTGTTGTGTAGTGTTGATGTGTAGCACTGTGTTGTGTAGTGTTGATGTGTAGCACTGTGTTGTGTAGTGTTGATGTGTAGCACTGTGTGTTGTGTAGTGTTGATGTGTAGCACTGTGTTGTGTAGTGCTGATGTGTAGCACTGTGTGTTGTGTAGTGTTGATGTGTAGCACTGTGTGTTGTGTAGTGTTGATGTGTAGCACTGTGTGTTGTGTAGTGTTGATGTGTAGCACTGTGTTGTGTAGTGTTGATGTGTAGCACTGTGTTGTGTAGTGTTGATGTGTAGCACTGTGTTGTGTAGTGTTGATGTGTAGCACTGTGTGTTGTGTAGTGTTGATGTGTAGCACTGTGTGTTGTGTAGTGTTGATGTGTAGCACTGTGTTGTGTAGTGTTGATGTGTAGCACTGTGTTGTGTAGTGTTGATGTGTAGCACTGTGTTGTGTAGTGTTGATGTGTAGCACTGTGTTGTGTAGTGTTGATGTGTAGCACTGTGTGTTGTGTAGTGTTGATGTGTAGCACTGTGTTGTGTAGTGCTGATGTGTAGCACTGTGTGTTGTGTAGTGTTGATGTGTAGCACTGTGTGTTGTGTAGTGTTGATGTGTAGCACTGTGTGTTGTGTAGTGTTGATGTGTAGCACTGTGTTGTGTAGTGTTGATGTGTAGCACTGTGTTGTGTAGTGTTGATGTGTAGCACTGTGTTGTGTAGTGTTGATGTGTAGCACTGTGTTGTGTAGTGCTGATGTGTAGCACTGTGTGTTGTGTAGTGTTGATGTGTAGCACTGTGTGTTGTGTAGTGTTGATGTGTAGCACTGTGTGTTGTGTAGTGTTGATGTGTAGCACTGTGTTGTGTAGTGTTGATGTGTAGCACTGTGTTGTGTAGTGTTGATGTGTAGCACTGTGTGTTGTGTAGTGCTGATGTGTAGCACTGTGTGTTGTGTAGTGTTGATGTGTAGCACTGTGTGTTGTGTAGTGTTGATGTGTAGCACTGTGTGTTGTGTAGTGTTGATGTGTAGCACTGTGTGTTGTGTAGTGTTGATGTGTAGCACTGTGTTGTGTAGTGTTGATGTGTAGCACTGTGTGTTGTGTAGTGTTAATGTGTAGCACTGTGTGTTGTGTAGTGTTGATGTGTAGCACTGTGTTGTGTAGTGTTGATGTGTAGCACTGTGTTGTGTAGTGTTGATGTGTAGCACTGTGTTGTGTAGTGTTGATGTGTAGCACTGTGTTGTGTAGTGTTGATGTGTAGCACTGTGTTGTGTAGTGTTGATGTGTAGCACTGTGTTGTGTAGTGTTGATGTGTAGCACTGTGTGTTGTGTAGTGTTGATGTGTAGCACTGTGTTGTGTAGTGCTGATGTGTAGCACTGTGTTGTGTAGTGTTGATGTGTAGCACTGTGTTGTGTAGTGTTGATGTGTAGCACTGTGTGTCGTGTAGTGTTGACGTGTAGCACTGTGTTGTGTAGTGTTGATGTGTAGCACTGTGTTGTGTAGTGTTGATGTGTAGCACTGTGTGTTGTGTAGTGTTGATGTGTAGCACTGTGTGTTGTGTAGTGCTGATGTGTACCACTGTGTGTTGTGTAGTGTTGATGTGTAGCACTGTGTTGTGTAGTGTTGATGTATAGCACTGTGTGTTGTGTAGTGTTGATGTGTAGCACTGTGTGTTTTGTAGTGCTGATGTGTAGCACTGTGTGTTGTGTAGTGTTGATTTGTAGCACTGTGTGTTGTGTAGTGCTGATGTGTAGCACTGTGTGCTGTGTAGTGTTGATGTGTAGCACTGTGTGTTGTGTAGTGTTGATGTGTAGCACTGTGTGTTGTGTAGTGTTGATGTGTAGCACTGTGTTGTGTAGTGTTGATGTGTAGCACTGTGTGTTGTGTAGTGTTGATTTGTAGCACTGTGTGTTGTGTAGTGCTGATGTGTAGCACTGTGTTGTGTAGTGTTGATGTGTAGCACTGTGTTGTGTAGTGTTGATGTATAGCACTGTGTGTTTTGTAGTGTTGATTTGTAGCACTGTGTTGTGTAGTGTTGATGTGTAGCACTGTGTGTTGTGTAGTGCTGATGTGTAGCACTGTGTGTTGTGTAGTGTTGATGTGTAGCACTGTGTTGTGTAGTGTTGATGTGTAGCACTGTGTTGTGTAGTGTTGATGTGTAGCACTGTGTTGTGTAGTGCTGATGTGTAGCACTGTGTTGTGTAGTGTTGATGTGTAGCACTGTGTGTTGTGTAGTGCTGATGTGTAGCACTGTGTGTTGTGTAGTGTTGATGTGTAGCACTGTGTTGTGTAGTGCTGATGTGTAGCACTGTGTTGTGTAGTGTTGATGTGTAGCACTGTGTTGTGGAGTGTTGATGTGTAGCACTGTGTGTTGTGTAGTGTTGATGTGTAGCACTGTGTTGTGTAGTGTTGATGTGTAGCACTGTGTTGTGTAGTGTTGATGTGTAGCACTGTGTTGTGTAGTGCTGATGTGTAGCACTGTGTTGTGTAGTGTTGATGTGTAGCACTGTGTTGTGTAGTGTTGATGTGTAGCACTGTGTTGTGTAGTGCTGATGTGTAGCACTGTGTTGTGTAGTGTTGATGTGTAGCACTGTGTTGAGTAGTGTTGATGTGTAGCACTGTGTTGTGTAGTGCTGATGTGTAGCACTGTGTTGAGTAGTGTTGAAGTGTAGCACTGTGCTGTGTAGTGCTGATGTGTAGCACTGTGTTGTGTAGTGTTGATGTGTAGCACTGTGTTGTGTAGTGCTGATGTGTAGCACTGTGTTGTGTAGTGTTGATGTGTAGCACTGTGTTGTGTAGTGTTGATGTGTAGCACTGTGTGTTGTGTAGTGCTGATGTGTAGCACTGTGTTGTGTAGTGTTGATGTGTAGCACTGTGTTGTGTAGTGTTGATGTGTAGCACTGTGTTGTGTAGTGCTGATGTGTAGCACTGTGTTGTGTAGTGTTGATGTGTAGCACTGTGTTGTGTAGTGCTGATGTGTAGCACTGTGTTGTGTAGTGCTGATGTGTAGCACTGTGTTGTGTAGTGTTGATGTATAGCACTGTGTGTTGTGTAGTGTTGATTTGTAGCACTGTGTGTTGTGTAGTGTTGATGTGTAGCACTGTGTTGTGTAGTGTTGATGTGTAGCACTGTGTTGTGTAGTGTTGATGTGCAGCACTGTGTGTTGTGTAGTGTTGATATGTAGCACTGTGTGTTGTGTAGTGTTGATGTGTAGCACTGTGTTGTGTAGTGTTGATGTGTAGCACTGTGTTGTGTAGTGTTGATGTGTAGCACTGTGTTGTGTAGTGCTGATGTGTAGCACTGTGTGTTGTGTAGTGTTGATGTGTAGCACTGTGTTGTGTAGTGCTGATGTGTAGCACTGTGTGTTGTGTAGTGTTGATGTGTAGCACTGTGTTGTGTAGTGCTGATGTGTAGCACTGTGTGTTGTGTAGTGTTGATGTGTAGCACTGTGTTGTGTAGTGCTGATGTGTAGCACTGTGTGTTGTGTAGTGTTGATGTGTAGCACTGTGTGTTGTGTAGTGTTGATGTGTAGCACTGTGTTGTGTAGTGTTGATGTGTAGCACTGTGTGTTGTGTAGTGCTGATGTGTAGCACTGTGTTGTGTAGTGCTGATGTGTAGCACTGTGTGTTGTGTAGTGTTGATGTGTAGCACTGTGTGTTGTGTAGTGTTGATGTGTAGCACTGTGTGTTGTGTAGTGTTGATGTGTAGCACTGTGTTGTGTAGTGTTGATGTATAGCACTGTGTGTTGTGTAGTGTTGATGTGTAGCACTGTGTGTTGTGTAGTGCTGATGTGTAGCACTGTGTGTTGTGTAGTGCTGATGTGTAGCACTGTGTTGTGTAGTGTTGATGTGTAGCACTGTGTTGTGTAGTGTTGATGTGTAGCACTGTGTTGTGTAGTGTTGATGTGTAGCACTGTGTGTTGTGTAGTGCTGATGTGTAGCACTGTGTGTTGTGTAGTATTAATGTGCAGCACTGTGTTGTGTAGTGTTGATGTGTAGCACTGTGTTGTGTAGTGTTGATGTGTAGCACTGTGTTGTGTAGTGTTGATGTGTAGCACTGTGTTGTGTAGTGTTGATGTGTAGCACTGTGTTGTGTAGTGTTGATGTGTAGCACTGTGTGTTGTGTAGTGTTGATGTGTAGCACTGTGTTGTGTAGTGTTATGTGTAGCACTGTGTGTTGTGTAGTGCTGATGTGTAGCACTGTGTGTTGTGTAGTGTTGATGTGTACCACTGTGTTGTGTAGTGTCGATGTGTAGCACTGTGTGTTGTGTAGTGTTGATGTGTACCACTGTGTTGTGTAGTGTCGATGTGTAGCACTGTGTGTTGTGTAGTGTTGATGTGTAGCACTGTTTTGTGTAGTGTTGATGTGTAGCACTGTGTTGTGTAGTGTTGATGTGTAGCACTGTGTTGTGTAGTGTTGATGTGTAGCACTGTTTTGTGTAGTGTTGATGTGTAGCACTGTGTTGTGTAGTGTTGATGTATAGCACTGTGTGTTGTGTAGTATTGATTTGTAGCACTGTGTGTTGTGTAGTGTTGATGTGTAGCACTGTGTGTTGTGTAGTGCTGATGTGTAGCACTGTGTTGTGTAGTGTTGATGTGTAGCACTGTGTTGTGTAGTGTTGATGTATAGCACTGTGTGTTGTGTAGTGTTGATTTGTAGCACTGTGTGTTGTGTAGTGCTGATGTGTAGCACTGTGTTGTGTAGTGTTGATGTGTAGCACTGTGTTGTGTAGTGCTGATGTGTAGCACTGTGTTGTGTAGTGTTGATGTGTAGCACTGTGTTGTGTAGTGTTGATGTGTAGCACTGTGTTGTGTAGTGCTGATGTGTAGCACTGTGTTGTGTAGTGTTGATGTGTAGCACTGTGTTGAGTAGTGTTGATGTGTAGCACTGTGTTGTGTAGTGCTGATGTGTAGCACTGTGTTGAGTAGTGTTGATGTGTAGCACTGTGTTGTGTAGTGCTGATGTGTAGCACTGTGTTGTGTAGTGTTGATGTGTAGCACTGTGTTGTGTAGTGTTGATGTGTAGCACTGTGTTGTGTAGTGCTGATGTGTAGCACTGTGTTGTGTAGTGTTGATGTATAGCACTGTGTGTTGTGTAGTGTTGATTTGTAGCACTGTGTTGTGTAGTGTTGATGTGTAGCACTGTGTGTTGTGTAGTGTTGATGTGTAGCACTGTGTTGTGTAGTGTTGATGTGTAGCACTGTGTGTTGTGTAGTGTTGATGTGTAGCACTGTTTTGTGTAGTGTTGATGTGTAGCACTGTGTTGTGTAGTGTTGATGTGTAGCACTGTGTTGTGTAGTGTTGATGTATAGCACTGTGTGTTGTGTAGTGTTGATTTGTAGCACTGTGTGTTGTGTAGTGCTGATGTGTAGCACTGTGTTGTGTAGTGTTGATGTGTAGCACTGTGTTGTGTTGTGCTGATGTGTAGCACTGTGTTGTGTAGTGTTGATGTGTAGCACTGTGTTGTGTAGTGTTGATGTATAGCACTGTGTGTTGTGTAGTGTTGATTTGTAGCACTGTGTGTTGTGTAGTGCTGATGTGTAGCACTGTGTTGTGTAGTGTTGATGTGTAGCACTGTGTTGTGTAGTGCTGATGTGTAGCACTGTGTTGTGTAGTGTTGATGTGTAGCACTGTGTTGTGTAGTGTTGATGTATAGCACTGTGTGTTGTGTAGTGTTGATTTGTAGCACTGTGTTGTGTAGTGTTGATGTGCAGCACTGTGTGTTGTGTAGTGTTGATGTGTAGCACTGTGTTGTGTAGTGTTGATGTGTAGCACTGTGTGTTGTGTAGTGTTGATGTGTAGCACTGTGTTGTGTAGTGTTGATGTGCAGCACTGTGTGTTGTGTAGTGTTGATATGTAGCACTGTGTGTTGTGTAGTGTTGATGTGTAGCACTGTGTTGTGTAGTGTTGATGTGTAGCACTGTGTTGTGTAGTGTTGATGTGTAGCACTGTGTTGTGTAGTGCTGATGTGTAGCACTGTGTGTTGTGTAGTGTTGATGTGTAGCACTGTGTTGTGTAGTGCTGATGTGTAGCACTGTGTGTTGTGTAGTGTTGATGTGTAGCACTGTGTTGTGTAGTGTTGATGTGTAGCACTGTGTTGTGTAGTGTTGATGTGTAGCACTGTGTGTTGTGTAGTGTTGATGTGTAGCACTGTGTGTTGTGTAGTGCTGATGTGTAGCACTGTGTGTTGTGTAGTGTTGATGTGTAGCACTGTGTTGTGTAGTGTTGATGTGTAGCACTGTGTGTTGTGTAGTGCTGATGTGTAGCACTGTGTGTTGTGTAGTGTTGATGTGTAGCACTGTGTGTTGTGTAGTGTTGATGTGTAGCACTGTGTTGTGTAGTGTTGATGTGTAGCACTGTGTGTTGTGTAGTGCTGATGTGTAGCACTGTGTGTTGTGTAGTGTTGATGTGTAGCACTGTGTGTTGTGTAGTGTTGATGTGTAGCACTGTGTTGTGTAGTGTTGATGTGTAGCACTGTGTGTTGTGTAGTACTGATGTGTACCACTGTGTGTTGTGTAGTGTTGATGTGTAGCACTGTGTTGTGTAGTGTTGATGTGTAGCACTGTGTGTTGTGTAGTGTTGATGTGTAGCACTGTGTTGTGTAGTGTTATGTGTAGCACTGTGTGTTGTGTAGTGCTGATGTGTAGCACTGTGTGTTGTGTAGTGTTGATGTGTAGCACTGTTTTGTGTAGTGTTGATGTGTAGCACTGTGTTGTGTAGTGTTGATGTGTAGCACTGTGTTGTGTAGTGTTGATGTGTAGCACTGTGTTGTGTAGTGTTGATGTGTAGCACTGTTTTGTGTAGTGTTGATGTGTAGCACTGTGTTGTGTAGTGTTGATGTGTAGCACTGTGTTGTGTAGTGTTGATGTGTAGCACTGTTTTGTGTAGTGTTGATGTGTAGCACTGTGTTGTGTAGTGTTGATGTATAGCACTGTGTGTTGTGTAGTGTTGATTTGTAGCACTGTGTGTTGTGTAGTGTTGATGTGTAGCACAGTGTGTTGTGTAGTGCTGATGTGTAGCACTGTGTTGTGTAGTGTTGATGTGTAGCACTGTGTTGTGTAGTGTTGATGTATAGCACTGTGTGTTGTGTAGTGTTGATTTGTAGCACTGTGTGTTGTGTAGTGCTGATGTGTAGCACTGTGTTGTGTAGTGTTGATGTGTAGCACTGTGTGTTGTGTAGTGCTGATGTTTAGCACTGTGTTGTGTAGTGTTGATGTGTAGCACTGTGTTGTGTAGTGCTGATGTTTAGCACTGTGTTGTGTAGTGTTGATGTGTAGCACTGTGTTGTGTAGTGTTGATGTGTAGCACTGTGTTGTGTAGTGCTGATGTGTAGCACTGTGTTGTGTAGTGTTGATGTGTAGCACTGTGTTGAGTAGTGTTGATGTGTAGCACTGTGTTGTGTAGTGCTGATGTGTAGCACTGTGTTGAGTAGTGTTGATGTGTAGCACTGTGTTGTGTAGTGCTGATGTGTAGCACTGTGTTGTGTAGTGTTGATGTGTAGCACTGTGTTGTGTAGTGTTGATGTGTAGCACTGTGTTGTGTAGTGCTGATGTGTAGCACTGTGTTGTGTAGTGTTGATGTATAGCACTGTGTGTTGTGTAGTGTTGATTTGTAGCACTGTGTTGTGTAGTGTTGATGTGCAGCACTGTGTGTTGTGTAGTGTTGATGTGTAGCACTGTGTTGTGTAGTGTTGATGTGTAGCACTGTGTGTTGTGTAGTGTTGATGTGTAGCACTGTGTTGTGTAGTGTTGATGTGCAGCACTGTGTGTTGTGTAGTGTTGATATGTAGCACTGTGTGTTGTGTAGTGTTGATGTGTAGCACTGTGTTGTGTAGTGTTGATGTGTAGCACTGTGTTGTGTAGTGTTCATGTGTAGCACTGTGTTGTGTAGTGCTGATGTGTAGCACTGTGTGTTGTGTAGTGTTGATGTGTAGCACTGTGTTGTGTAGTGCTGATGTGTAGCACTGTGTGTTGTGTAGTGTTGATGTGTAGCACTGTGTTGTGTAGTGTTGATGTGTAGCACTGTGTTGTGTAGTGTTGATGTGTAGCACTGTGTGTTGTGTAGTGTTGATGTGTAGCACTGTGTGTTGTGTAGTGCTGATGTGTAGCACTGTGTGTTGTGTAGTGTTGATGTGTAGCACTGTGTTGTGTAGTGTTGATGTGTAGCACTGTGTGTTGTGTAGTGCTGATGTGTAGCACTGTGTGTTGTGTAGTGTTGATGTGTAGCACTGTGTGTTGTGTAGTGTTGATGTGTAGCACTGTGTTGTGTAGTGTTGATGTGTAGCACTGTGTGTTGTGTAGTGCTGATGTGTAGCACTGTGTTGTGTAGTGCTGATGTGTAGCACTGTGTTGTGTAGTGTTGATGTGTAGCACTGTGTGTTGTGTAGTGCTGATGTGTAGCACTGTGTGTTGTGTAGTGTTGATGTGTAGCACTGTGTGTTGTGTAGTGTTGATGTGTAGCACTGTGTTGTGTAGTGTTGATGTGTAGCACTGTGTGTTGTGTAGTGCTGATGTGTAGCACTGTGTGTTGTGTAGTGTTGATGTGTAGCACTGTGTGTTGTGTAGTGTTGATGTGTAGCACTGTGTTGTGTAGTGTTGATGTGTAGCACTGTGTGTTGTGTAGTGCTGATGTGTAGCACTGTGTTGTGTAGTGCTGATGTGTAGCACTGTGTGTTGTGTAGTGTTGATGTGTAGCACTGTGTTGTGTAGTGCTGATGTGTAGCACTGTGTGTTGTGTAGTGTTAATGTGTAGCACTGTGTTGTGTAGTGCTGATGTGTAGCACTGTGTGTTGTGTAGTGTTGGTGTGTAGCACTGTGTTGTGTAGTGTTGATGTGTAGCACTGTGTGTTGTGTAGTGTTGATGTGTAGCACTGTGTGTTGTGTAGTGTTGATGTGTAGCACTGTGTGTTGTGTAGTGTTGATGTGTAGCACTGTGTGTTGTGTAGTGTTGATGTGTAGCACTGTGTGTTGTGTAGTGTTGATGTGTAGCACTGTGTGTTGTGTAGTGTTGATGTGTAGCACTGTGTGTTGTGTAATGTTGATGTGTAGCACTGTGTGTTGTGTAGTGTTGATGTGTAGCACTGTGTGTTGTGTAGTGTTGATGTGTAGCACTGTGTGTTGTGTAGTGTTGATGTGTAGCACTGTGTGTTGTGTAGTGTTGATGTGTAGCACTGTGTGTTGTGTAGTGTTGATGTATAGCACTGTGTGTTGTGTAGTGTTGATGTGTAGCACTGTGTTGTGTAGTGTTGATGTATAGCACTGTGTGTTGTGTAGTGCTGATGTGTAGCACTGTGTTGTGTAGTGTTGATGTGTAGCACTGTGTTGTGTAGTGTTGATGTGTAGCACTGTGTGTTGTGTAGTGTTGATGTGTAGCACTGTGTGTTGTGTAGTGTTGATGTGTAGCACTGTGTGTTGTGTAGTGCTGATGTGTAGCACTGTGTGTTGTGTAGTGTTGATGTGTAGCACTGTGTGTTGTGTAGTGTTGATGTGTAGCACTGTGTGTTGTGTAGTGTTGATGTGTAGCACTGTGTGTTGTGTAGTGTTGATGTGTAGCACTGTGTTGTGTAGTGTTGATGTATAGCACTGTGTGTTGTGTAGTGCTGATGTGTAGCACTGTGTCGTGTAGTGTTGATGTGTAGCACTGTGTTGTGTAGTGCTGATGTGTAGCACTGTGTTGTGTAGTGTTGATGTGTAGCACTGTGTTGTGTAGTGTTGATGTGTAGCACTGTGTGTTGTGTAGTGTTGATGTGTAGCACTGTGTTGTGTAGTGCTGATGTGTAGCACTGTGTGTTGTGTAGTGCTGATGTGTAGCACTGTGTGTTGTGTAGTGCTGATGTGTAGCACTGTGTGTTGTGTAGTGCTGATGTGTAGCACTGTGTGTTGTGTAGTGCTGATGTGTAGCACTGTGTCGTGTAGTGTTGATATGTAGCACTGTGTGTTGTGTAGTGTTGATGTGTAGCACTGTGTGTTGTGTAGTGTTGATGTGTAGCACTGTGTGTTGTGTAGTGTTGATGTGTAGCACTGTGTGTTGTGTAGTGTTGATGTGTAGCACTGTGTTGTGTAGTGTTGATGTGTAGCACTGTGTTGTGTAGTGTTGATGTGTAGCACTGTGTGTTGTGTAGTGTTGATGTGTAGCACTGTGTGTTGTGTAGTGTTGATGTGTAGCACTGTGTTGTGTAGTGTTGATGTGTAGCACTGTGTTGTGTAGTGTTGATGTGTAGCACTGTGTTGTGTAGTGTTGATGTGTAGCACTGTGTGTTGTGTAGTGTTGATGTGTAGCACTGTGTGTTGTGTAGTGTTGATGTGTAGCACTGTGTGTTGTGTAGTGTTGATGTGTAGCACTGTGTTGTGTAGTGTTGATGTGTAGCACTGTGTGTTGTGTAGTGTTGATGTGTAGCACTGTGTGTTGTGTAGTGTTGATGTGTAGCACTGTGTTGTGTAGTGTTGATGTGTAGCACTGTGTGTTGTGTAGTGCTGATGTGCAGCACTGTGTGTTGTGTAGTGTTGATATGTAGCACTGTGTGTTGTGTAGTGTTGATGTGTAGCACTGTGTGTTGTGTAGTGCTGATGTGTAGCACTGTGTGTTGTGTAGTGTTGATGTGTAGCACTGTGTGTTGTGTAGTGTTGATGTGTAGCACTGTGTTGTGTAGTGTTGATGTGTAGCACTGTGTGTTGTGTAGTGCTGATGTGTAGCACTGTGTTGTGTAGTGTTGATGTGTAGCACTGTGTGTTGTGTAGTGTTGATGTGTAGCACTGTGTTGTGTAGTGTTGATGTGTAGCACTGTGTGTTGTGTAGTGCTGATGTGTAGCACTGTGTTGTGTAGTGTTGATGTGTAGCACTGTGTGTTGTGTAGTGCTGATGTGTAGCACTGTGTGTTGTGTAGTGCTGATGTGTAGCACTGTGTTGTGTAGTGTTGATGTGTAGCACTGTGTTGTGTAGTGTTGATGTGTAGCACTGTGTTGTGTAGTGTTGATGTGTAGCACTGTGTGTTGTGTAGTGCTGATGTGTAGCACTGTGTGTTGTGTAGTATTAATGTGCAGCACTGTGTTGTGTAGTGTTGATGTGTAGCACTGTGTTGTGTAGTGTTGATGTGTAGCACTGTGTTGTGTAGTGTTGATGTGTAGCACTGTGTTGTGTAGTGTTGATGTGTAGCACTGTGTTGTGTAGTGTTGATGTGTAGCACTGTGTGTTGTGTAGTGTTGATGTGTAGCACTGTGTTGTGTAGTGTTATGTGTAGCACTGTGTGTTGTGTAGTGCTGATGTGTAGCACTGTGTGTTGTGTAGTGTTGATGTGTACCACTGTGTTGTGTAGTGTCGATGTGTAGCACTGTGTGTTGTGTAGTGTTGATGTGTACCACTGTGTTGTGTAGTGTCGATGTGTAGCACTGTGTGTTGTGTAGTGTTGATGTGTAGCACTGTTTTGTGTAGTGTTGATGTGTAGCACTGTGTTGTGTAGTGTTGATGTGTAGCACTGTGTTGTGTAGTGTTGATGTGTAGCACTGTTTTGTGTAGTGTTGATGTGTAGCACTGTGTTGTGTAGTGTTGATGTATAGCACTGTGTGTTGTGTAGTATTGATTTGTAGCACTGTGTGTTGTGTAGTGTTGATGTGTAGCACTGTGTGTTGTGTAGTGCTGATGTGTAGCACTGTGTTGTGTAGTGTTGATGTGTAGCACTGTGTTGTGTAGTGTTGATGTATAGCACTGTGTGTTGTGTAGTGTTGATTTGTAGCACTGTGTGTTGTGTAGTGCTGATGTGTAGCACTGTGTTGTGTAGTGTTGATGTGTAGCACTGTGTTGTGTAGTGCTGATGTGTAGCACTGTGTTGTGTAGTGTTGATGTGTAGCACTGTGTTGTGTAGTGTTGATGTGTAGCACTGTGTTGTGTAGTGCTGATGTGTAGCACTGTGTTGTGTAGTGTTGATGTGTAGCACTGTGTTGAGTAGTGTTGATGTGTAGCACTGTGTTGTGTAGTGCTGATGTGTAGCACTGTGTTGAGTAGTGTTGATGTGTAGCACTGTGTTGTGTAGTGCTGATGTGTAGCACTGTGTTGTGTAGTGTTGATGTGTAGCACTGTGTTGTGTAGTGTTGATGTGTAGCACTGTGTTGTGTAGTGCTGATGTGTAGCACTGTGTTGTGTAGTGTTGATGTATAGCACTGTGTGTTGTGTAGTGTTGATTTGTAGCACTGTGTTGTGTAGTGTTGATGTGTAGCACTGTGTGTTGTGTAGTGTTGATGTGTAGCACTGTGTTGTGTAGTGTTGATGTGTAGCACTGTGTGTTGTGTAGTGTTGATGTGTAGCACTGTTTTGTGTAGTGTTGATGTGTAGCACTGTGTTGTGTAGTGTTGATGTGTAGCACTGTGTTGTGTAGTGTTGATGTATAGCACTGTGTGTTGTGTAGTGTTGATTTGTAGCACTGTGTGTTGTGTAGTGCTGATGTGTAGCACTGTGTTGTGTAGTGTTGATGTGTAGCACTGTGTTGTGTTGTGCTGATGTGTAGCACTGTGTTGTGTAGTGTTGATGTGTAGCACTGTGTTGTGTAGTGTTGATGTATAGCACTGTGTGTTGTGTAGTGTTGATTTGTAGCACTGTGTGTTGTGTAGTGCTGATGTGTAGCACTGTGTTGTGTAGTGTTGATGTGTAGCACTGTGTTGTGTAGTGCTGATGTGTAGCACTGTGTTGTGTAGTGTTGATGTGTAGCACTGTGTTGTGTAGTGTTGATGTATAGCACTGTGTGTTGTGTAGTGTTGATTTGTAGCACTGTGTTGTGTAGTGTTGATGTGCAGCACTGTGTGTTGTGTAGTGTTGATGTGTAGCACTGTGTTGTGTAGTGTTGATGTGTAGCACTGTGTGTTGTGTAGTGTTGATGTGTAGCACTGTGTTGTGTAGTGTTGATGTGCAGCACTGTGTGTTGTGTAGTGTTGATATGTAGCACTGTGTGTTGTGTAGTGTTGATGTGTAGCACTGTGTTGTGTAGTGTTGATGTGTAGCACTGTGTTGTGTAGTGTTGATGTGTAGCACTGTGTTGTGTAGTGCTGATGTGTAGCACTGTGTGTTGTGTAGTGTTGATGTGTAGCACTGTGTTGTGTAGTGCTGATGTGTAGCACTGTGTGTTGTGTAGTGTTGATGTGTAGCACTGTGTTGTGTAGTGTTGATGTGTAGCACTGTGTTGTGTAGTGTTGATGTGTAGCACTGTGTGTTGTGTAGTGTTGATGTGTAGCACTGTGTGTTGTGTAGTGCTGATGTGTAGCACTGTGTGTTGTGTAGTGTTGATGTGTAGCACTGTGTTGTGTAGTGTTGATGTGTAGCACTGTGTGTTGTGTAGTGCTGATGTGTAGCACTGTGTGTTGTGTAGTGTTGATGTGTAGCACTGTGTGTTGTGTAGTGTTGATGTGTAGCACTGTGTTGTGTAGTGTTGATGTGTAGCACTGTGTGTTGTGTAGTGCTGATGTGTAGCACTGTGTGTTGTGTAGTGTTGATGTGTAGCACTGTGTGTTGTGTAGTGTTGATGTGTAGCACTGTGTTGTGTAGTGTTGATGTGTAGCACTGTGTGTTGTGTAGTACTGATGTGTACCACTGTGTGTTGTGTAGTGTTGATGTGTAGCACTGTGTTGTGTAGTGTTGATGTGTAGCACTGTGTGTTGTGTAGTGTTGATGTGTAGCACTGTGTTGTGTAGTGTTATGTGTAGCACTGTGTGTTGTGTAGTGCTGATGTGTAGCACTGTGTGTTGTGTAGTGTTGATGTGTAGCACTGTTTTGTGTAGTGTTGATGTGTAGCACTGTGTTGTGTAGTGTTGATGTGTAGCACTGTGTTGTGTAGTGTTGATGTGTAGCACTGTGTTGTGTAGTGTTGATGTGTAGCACTGTTTTGTGTAGTGTTGATGTGTAGCACTGTGTTGTGTAGTGTTGATGTGTAGCACTGTGTTGTGTAGTGTTGATGTGTAGCACTGTTTTGTGTAGTGTTGATGTGTAGCACTGTGTTGTGTAGTGTTGATGTATAGCACTGTGTGTTGTGTAGTGTTGATTTGTAGCACTGTGTGTTGTGTAGTGTTGATGTGTAGCACAGTGTGTTGTGTAGTGCTGATGTGTAGCACTGTGTTGTGTAGTGTTGATGTGTAGCACTGTGTTGTGTAGTGTTGATGTATAGCACTGTGTGTTGTGTAGTGTTGATTTGTAGCACTGTGTGTTGTGTAGTGCTGATGTGTAGCACTGTGTTGTGTAGTGTTGATGTGTAGCACTGTGTGTTGTGTAGTGCTGATGTTTAGCACTGTGTTGTGTAGTGTTGATGTGTAGCACTGTGTTGTGTAGTGCTGATGTTTAGCACTGTGTTGTGTAGTGTTGATGTGTAGCACTGTGTTGTGTAGTGTTGATGTGTAGCACTGTGTTGTGTAGTGCTGATGTGTAGCACTGTGTTGTGTAGTGTTGATGTGTAGCACTGTGTTGAGTAGTGTTGATGTGTAGCACTGTGTTGTGTAGTGCTGATGTGTAGCACTGTGTTGAGTAGTGTTGATGTGTAGCACTGTGTTGTGTAGTGCTGATGTGTAGCACTGTGTTGTGTAGTGTTGATGTGTAGCACTGTGTTGTGTAGTGTTGATGTGTAGCACTGTGTTGTGTAGTGCTGATGTGTAGCACTGTGTTGTGTAGTGTTGATGTATAGCACTGTGTGTTGTGTAGTGTTGATTTGTAGCACTGTGTTGTGTAGTGTTGATGTGCAGCACTGTGTGTTGTGTAGTGTTGATGTGTAGCACTGTGTTGTGTAGTGTTGATGTGTAGCACTGTGTGTTGTGTAGTGTTGATGTGTAGCACTGTGTTGTGTAGTGTTGATGTGCAGCACTGTGTGTTGTGTAGTGTTGATATGTAGCACTGTGTGTTGTGTAGTGTTGATGTGTAGCACTGTGTTGTGTAGTGTTGATGTGTAGCACTGTGTTGTGTAGTGTTCATGTGTAGCACTGTGTTGTGTAGTGCTGATGTGTAGCACTGTGTGTTGTGTAGTGTTGATGTGTAGCACTGTGTTGTGTAGTGCTGATGTGTAGCACTGTGTGTTGTGTAGTGTTGATGTGTAGCACTGTGTTGTGTAGTGTTGATGTGTAGCACTGTGTTGTGTAGTGTTGATGTGTAGCACTGTGTGTTGTGTAGTGTTGATGTGTAGCACTGTGTGTTGTGTAGTGCTGATGTGTAGCACTGTGTGTTGTGTAGTGTTGATGTGTAGCACTGTGTTGTGTAGTGTTGATGTGTAGCACTGTGTGTTGTGTAGTGCTGATGTGTAGCACTGTGTGTTGTGTAGTGTTGATGTGTAGCACTGTGTGTTGTGTAGTGTTGATGTGTAGCACTGTGTTGTGTAGTGTTGATGTGTAGCACTGTGTGTTGTGTAGTGCTGATGTGTAGCACTGTGTTGTGTAGTGCTGATGTGTAGCACTGTGTTGTGTAGTGTTGATGTGTAGCACTGTGTGTTGTGTAGTGCTGATGTGTAGCACTGTGTGTTGTGTAGTGTTGATGTGTAGCACTGTGTGTTGTGTAGTGTTGATGTGTAGCACTGTGTTGTGTAGTGTTGATGTGTAGCACTGTGTGTTGTGTAGTGCTGATGTGTAGCACTGTGTGTTGTGTAGTGTTGATGTGTAGCACTGTGTGTTGTGTAGTGTTGATGTGTAGCACTGTGTTGTGTAGTGTTGATGTGTAGCACTGTGTGTTGTGTAGTGCTGATGTGTAGCACTGTGTTGTGTAGTGCTGATGTGTAGCACTGTGTGTTGTGTAGTGTTGATGTGTAGCACTGTGTTGTGTAGTGCTGATGTGTAGCACTGTGTGTTGTGTAGTGTTAATGTGTAGCACTGTGTTGTGTAGTGCTGATGTGTAGCACTGTGTGTTGTGTAGTGTTGGTGTGTAGCACTGTGTTGTGTAGTGTTGATGTGTAGCACTGTGTGTTGTGTAGTGTTGATGTGTAGCACTGTGTGTTGTGTAGTGTTGATGTGTAGCACTGTGTGTTGTGTAGTGTTGATGTGTAGCACTGTGTGTTGTGTAGTGTTGATGTGTAGCACTGTGTGTTGTGTAGTGTTGATGTGTAGCACTGTGTGTTGTGTAGTGTTGATGTGTAGCACTGTGTGTTGTGTAATGTTGATGTGTAGCACTGTGTGTTGTGTAGTGTTGATGTGTAGCACTGTGTGTTGTGTAGTGTTGATGTGTAGCACTGTGTGTTGTGTAGTGTTGATGTGTAGCACTGTGTGTTGTGTAGTGTTGATGTGTAGCACTGTGTGTTGTGTAGTGTTGATGTATAGCACTGTGTGTTGTGTAGTGTTGATGTGTAGCACTGTGTTGTGTAGTGTTGATGTATAGCACTGTGTGTTGTGTAGTGCTGATGTGTAGCACTGTGTTGTGTAGTGTTGATGTGTAGCACTGTGTTGTGTAGTGTTGATGTGTAGCACTGTGTGTTGTGTAGTGTTGATGTGTAGCACTGTGTGTTGTGTAGTGTTGATGTGTAGCACTGTGTGTTGTGTAGTGCTGATGTGTAGCACTGTGTGTTGTGTAGTGTTGATGTGTAGCACTGTGTGTTGTGTAGTGTTGATGTGTAGCACTGTGTGTTGTGTAGTGTTGATGTGTAGCACTGTGTGTTGTGTAGTGTTGATGTGTAGCACTGTGTTGTGTAGTGTTGATGTATAGCACTGTGTGTTGTGTAGTGCTGATGTGTAGCACTGTGTCGTGTAGTGTTGATGTGTAGCACTGTGTTGTGTAGTGCTGATGTGTAGCACTGTGTTGTGTAGTGTTGATGTGTAGCACTGTGTTGTGTAGTGTTGATGTGTAGCACTGTGTGTTGTGTAGTGTTGATGTGTAGCACTGTGTTGTGTAGTGCTGATGTGTAGCACTGTGTGTTGTGTAGTGCTGATGTGTAGCACTGTGTGTTGTGTAGTGCTGATGTGTAGCACTGTGTGTTGTGTAGTGCTGATGTGTAGCACTGTGTGTTGTGTAGTGCTGATGTGTAGCACTGTGTCGTGTAGTGTTGATATGTAGCACTGTGTGTTGTGTAGTGTTGATGTGTAGCACTGTGTGTTGTGTAGTGTTGATGTGTAGCACTGTGTGTTGTGTAGTGTTGATGTGTAGCACTGTGTGTTGTGTAGTGTTGATGTGTAGCACTGTGTTGTGTAGTGTTGATGTGTAGCACTGTGTTGTGTAGTGTTGATGTGTAGCACTGTGTGTTGTGTAGTGTTGATGTGTAGCACTGTGTGTTGTGTAGTGTTGATGTGTAGCACTGTGTTGTGTAGTGTTGATGTGTAGCACTGTGTTGTGTAGTGTTGATGTGTAGCACTGTGTTGTGTAGTGTTGATGTGTAGCACTGTGTGTTGTGTAGTGTTGATGTGTAGCACTGTGTGTTGTGTAGTGTTGATGTGTAGCACTGTGTGTTGTGTAGTGTTGATGTGTAGCACTGTGTTGTGTAGTGTTGATGTGTAGCACTGTGTGTTGTGTAGTGTTGATGTGTAGCACTGTGTGTTGTGTAGTGTTGATGTGTAGCACTGTGTTGTGTAGTGTTGATGTGTAGCACTGTGTGTTGTGTAGTGCTGATGTGCAGCACTGTGTGTTGTGTAGTGTTGATATGTAGCACTGTGTGTTGTGTAGTGTTGATGTGTAGCACTGTGTGTTGTGTAGTGCTGATGTGTAGCACTGTGTGTTGTGTAGTGTTGATGTGTAGCACTGTGTGTTGTGTAGTGTTGATGTGTAGCACTGTGTTGTGTAGTGTTGATGTGTAGCACTGTGTGTTGTGTAGTGCTGATGTGTAGCACTGTGTTGTGTAGTGTTGATGTGTAGCACTGTGTGTTGTGTAGTGTTGATGTGTAGCACTGTGTTGTGTAGTGTTGATGTGTAGCACTGTGTGTTGTGTAGTGCTGATGTGTAGCACTGTGTTGTGTAGTGTTGATGTGTAGCACTGTGTGTTGTGTAGTGCTGATGTGTAGCACTGTGTGTTGTGTAGTGTTGATGTGTAGCACTGTGTTGTGTAGTGTTGATGTGTAGCACTGTGTGTTGTGTAGTGTTGATGTGTAGCACTGTGTTGTGTAGTGTTGATGTGTAGCACTGTGTGTTGTGTAGTGTTGATGTGTAGCACTGTGTTGTGTAGTGTTGATGTGTAGCACTGTGTGTTGTGTAGTGTTGATGTGTAGCACTGTGTGTTGTGTAGTGTTGATGTGTAGCACTGTGTGTTGTGTAGTGTTGATGTGTAGCACTGTGTGTTGTGTAGTGTTGATGTGTAGCACTGTTTTGTGTAGTGTTGATGTGTAGCACTGTGTGTTGTGTAGTGCTGATGTGTAGCACTGTGTGTTGTGTAGTGTTGATGTGTAGCACTGTGTTGTGTAGTGTTGATGTGTAGCACTGTGTTGTGTAGTGTTGATGTGTAGCACTGTGTTGTGTAGTGTTGATGTGTAGCACTGTGTTTTGTGTAGTGTTGATGTGTAGCACTGTGTTGTGTAGTGTTAATGTGTAGCACTGTGTTGTGTAGTGTTAATGTGTAGCACTGTGTTGTGTAGTGTTGATGTGTAGCACTGTGTTGTGTAGTGTTGATGTGTAGCACTGTGTGTTGTGTAGTGTTGATGTGTAGCACTGTGTTGTGTAGTGCTGATGTGTAGCACTGTGTTGTGTAGTGTTGATGTGTAGCACTGTGTTGTGTAGTGTTGATGTGTAGCACTGTGTTGTGTAGTGTTGATGTGTAGCACTGTGTTGTGTAGTGTTGATGTGTAGCACTGTGTTGTGTAGTGTTGATGTGTAGCACTGTGTGTTGTGTAGTGTTGATGTGTAGCACTGTGTTGTGTAGTGTTGATGTGTAACTACGCAGCATCAACGCTACACAACATCAACGCTGCACATCAACGCTACACAACATCCACGCTACACAACATCAACGCTACACAGCATCAACGCTACACAACATCAACGCTACACAGCATCAACGCTACACAACATCAACGCTACACAACATCAACGCTACACAACGTCAACGCTACACATCAACGCTTCACAACATCCACGCTACACAACATCAACGCTACACAGCATCAACGCTACACAACATCAACGCTACACAATATCAACGCTACACAACATCAACGCTACACAACATCCACGCTACACAACATCAACGCTACACAACATCCAAGCTACACAACATCAACGCTACACAACATCAACGCTACACAGCATCAACGCTACACAACATCAACGCTACACAACATCAACGCTACACAACATCAACGCTACACAACATCAACGCTACACAACTTCAACGCTACACAACATCAACGCTACACAACATCAACGCTACACAACATCAACGCTACACAACATCAACGCTACACAACATCAACGCTACACAACATCAACGCTACACATCTTCAACGCTACACAGACATCACTGACCGTCTTGAAGCGTCGACTGTGTCTCCTTCCTCCTCACGTTCTCTGAAAGTTACAGGAAACTCCTGTAATATTATTGCGTGGCATGGTGTTATTCTTGTATCTCTCTCTCTCACTCTCTCTCTCACTCTCTCTCTCTCACTCTCTCTCTCTCACTCTCTCTCTTTCTAAGAGAGTAACTAAACCTAAATTGAGTACAGGTGACGTGGGCGTCCGCCTTTGGCTTATTTTTTATACGTAACTGACCTGATTGCGTTCTTAGAGCAAGAATTTGTGGAGGCTCGATCCTCCGTCAGTTTAACTTTACTAACTTACTTCACGGCTTAGAAAAGAAGATACCCCAAAATATTGAGCAACTATGTTAAACTCGCTTGTCTATAGTTTCTTGTTGTGTTCCTGTGTCTGTCAATTCATCAGCTCTCTCTCTCTCTCTCTCTCTCTCTCTCTCTCTCTCTCTCTCTCTCTCTCTCTCTCTCTCTCTCTCTCTCTCTCTCTCTCTCTCTCTCTCTCTCTCTCTCTCTCTCTCTCCCTTCTTTGTAAATATAAAATGATATACTCACAAACATTATTTTATCAATTTTCTTATCGTATTTCATTACATCTTATTCTTTCCAACTTTTTTAATGTTTTTCTTATTGCTTCGTTTTAACGTTCTTATTGTTTCCTTTTAACGTTGTTATTGCTTCCTTCTTATTTCCTCTACAGTCTTGCTAGTGATATTTCTTGAGGTGTAGCAATTCACTATATTTTGTTTTATGCTAAAACCAGGTTGTATGTGAAGTTATCTGATCTTACACTTGTTTGTACCCCCCTCGACACATACCTAGTCTTCAAACTGTGTAGGAATTTTTCTTAAGTTTACAGTAGTTGCAGCACAGATAGCCTTGTCGTGTATATCCTATTATTATTATTATTATTATTATTATTATTATTATTATTATTATTATTATTATTATCGATTATTATAATTATATATTTATCTGCACCGCAACATAATGGATATATTTTAATTGTTATTGTAGTTAATATATTATTATTATTATTATTATTATTATTATTTATTATTATTATTATTATTATTATTATTATTATTATTATTATTATTATTATTATTATTATTATTTGTGTGCAGAATCACTGCAGTTAATGTGTCTAATAATGTAAAATAAAACATAACAGTTTCTAGAAATATTTATATAAATTAACACGATGTGAATACAATGTTTATTCACTATTTTGTGTAAATTCTGATATTAATTTGTAACAGTTGTAGTAGGTAGTGTTGAGAAGTAATTTACTAAGTGTGTCAGAGAACTTGTTATAGTGATCGTCTAGCTGGTCTGAGGTCATAGCAGAGGTGTCGAACACTGGTGCTGAGTGTGGCTTGAGGTGAGTATACCTGGAGTAGGGTACTCCCACGTAGTACACTCTGGTGTACATGGCTTCACTCTTTCCTAGCTCCTGAGGGGTGTAGTAATTAAAACCGTACCTGTTGAGTGGGTGGGTGTTGCGTGGGACTGGAGGGTGTAGGTAGCGGGGGTAGAAAGCTAAGTGTGCCCCAGCGTGGTTGTCCTGCTCTGACACAGGGTGTAGTCCAGCACAGAGACCCATTTCCACCCAGCTGCTGACGTCGTCTGCTTCTGTTTGATTGAAAAAAACCACCAGAGGTCCTGTGGCCCTTCTTGCCCTGTCCGGGAAGTGCGGGTCGCAGGGGGCTGTGGCCTCTACTTCTGTTGCTGTCTTCAGTCCTCTCACAAAGTCGGTCTCGTGGTTGGCGTAGCTCATTAGGGCAGCGTTGAGGAGAGGCACGGGTGGTGCGTGCAATAGTGGCCGGTGTAAGGACTCGTACTCGTGCATGTAAGGGACGGTGTTTACTCCCACTCCGTAGTGCCGCAGACGGCTTACCTCCGGATAAATACACTCCCTCTCACCTCGCACCTTGTCGTACAACCAGTAGTCGTATGTGTGTATGTCTAGTCCATTTATCCCGTGAGGCCACATCTTCAGGGCCTCCCTTATGAAGTTTAGGGTCACAGCATAGCCCCAAGAGACCTGTACCTCTCCCCGTCTCACGTACTGTGGCCCTCGACCTCTTCCCATGTCTGGTAGGAATGAGAAGGCATTGATGCAGTAGATAGTTGGGTCAGCGTGAAGCAGCCAGAGAGTCTGGCTCATGAAGGAGAAGAAGTCTGGTGAAACTTCGACGTCTTCATCTAGGAATATGACCGCTGGAGCGTCAGGGAAGGTGTTAACTGCTAACTGGAAGACACTGCGGTAGTAGCGGAAGAGCTTATCATTGTCTTGTCCCTGGACGGCAACTTTGGTGAAGTTGAGGTCGAGAAGACGAAGAAGTTGTGTTGTGGACGGCGGGGCATCACCGAGGACAACGAAGACGTTGTGTTGTTGTGCCCCTGGTGTGGCCAGCAGGGTGGTGAGGGTGTGGTAGAGGTACTGATGTCTATTACCTGCTGTCACCACCACACCCACCCCAGCCAGGGCCGTCTGCAGACCCACCGGTGGAGCAGAGGGCAATGGTAATGGGTCTGGGGACCACTCATCACAGAGCCCACCCATGGCACCATGAGCCTCGCAGTACTGCCATCGCGCTAGGTCAGTGGCATTGATAACAGAAGGTCGTGGGTTATACAAGGGCAGGAGAGCACCTTCGGCGTACACACTGTTGCTGGCGTACTCTGGGTCTGGTATCATCTGCACACATACGCGAAAGTATATACAGGAGTGGTTAATACTTATCTGATAAAGACTTATTGTGACCTCTGAAATCCTGTTTTTTTTTTTTTTTTTGCGTTACCGCTAACAGGATGATCATGGGGTACACACTAAACTAGTCTCTCAGGCGGCACAACTAAAACTTCAATGAATTGCATTAAATTAACAGGCTTTACAAGTTCCAGAACTCACCTGGGTGGCAGATTTACCCCTAATGACTGCCTCGTAGAGGGTACGGCCACCCTTGACGAAGGCCCAGCACCAGGAGGTTTGGTAGCCTAGATAGGGGACGAAAACAGCTCCCAGGTCCTGAAAGAGGGTACGGGCGTGGCGCAGACCAAGGCTGGCATAACCAGCACAGCTCATCACCACAAGACGACCAGAAGCCACGCGACTCACCCACCACACGAGGTCCCCCCACCAGGCGTACGGCTCCTGCGTCTGGAACACCCGCCTCACCAACACCCTACCAGGAACAAAGCCTTGTAGTAGCAGCGCCCGAGCAATCAGTATCAATACTGCATAAATTGTGTACCGTTCAAGACATTTATAAACGAAAAAGAACTAATGAAGCAACTCTTGGCGTAATGTTTCTTTAAATAAATGCCTCGAACTGTAAACAGGAATCTTCTTCCATAGTCTGTCGATATCACCATACCATACACAACCATGTATCAATACGCTTACACATTATACGCACACAGATCAGTGCACATTCACATCAATACGTAATCAGATTAATGCCCATTCAAATCAATACGCATTAATTCCATTTGCCGCGGTCGGGTGATCACTCACGCGTCTAGGAAGTTACACTTCTCACCGACAACAGGATCGACCCACCACCTTTTTACGCATTATAAAAATTAAACATTCACATTAGGAGAGAGTTCACTAAGATTTTGCTTCAAGAGGAAATTCTTGCACCTCGCCAATCATTCTCTGAGTCAAAATGGTGATCAAAATACAACACAAATACGTAAGACAGCATATTGATATCGACAGAATAACACTCATGTATTATGAGTGGTAACACTCGTATGTTCATGTTTATTTTACATGAATGAAAACAGAAACGTAAGCAGGTTAGTGAAATAAGCTTTTTTAAGCTTGAGGATCATATCCCAGTTGAACGAAATAAAGCTCTTGCATGCGTAGAGCAAGTTTAAATAAGCTTACGTACATTTTAGTGTTTAGAGCCATGGATGTTGATGCAGTTATCTGTGTCCGCAGCCTCTCCCTGTTTTACATTGGATTTATTTTATACTTTCTTCCCTGCGCTTCACTGGGTTTATTCTATACTTTCTCCCTGTGCTTCACTGGGTTTATTCTATACTTTCTTCCCTGTGCTTCACTGGGTTTATTCTATACTTTCTTCCCTGTGCTTCACTGGGTTTATTCTATACTTTCTTCCCTGTGCTTCACTGGGTTTATTCTATACTTTCTTCCCTGTGCTTCACTGGGTTTATTCTATACTTTCTTCCCTGTGCTTCACTGGGTTTATTCTATACTTTCTTCCCTGTGCTTCACTGGGTTTATTCTATACTTTCTTCCCTGCACTTCACTGGCTCATTTTATACTTTCTATCATGTTTTTCACTTGGTTTATTCTATACTTTCTTCCCTATTTTTCACTCCAGTAAGCTATTGCAACAGAGTGCACATTAGGGATCAGGAACAGAGTATTATCCGTGTACAAATTATCAGGTATCTCTCTCTTTCTATCTCTCTCCTCTGTTAGGGAGAGAACAGAGTCCCAAGAGGAGTTCCCAGCTCTTTAGATGTTTAATTGGTTTTATGTGGGCAGTAATCGTTCTCTGTATGTTTTCCAGGTCTGTTATCTTTCCCACGCCAAAAGATGCTGTAAGCACAAACAGTATTAGGGTAGGGAGAGCACCATTAATTTGAAAATATTGTTCATTCTCTTGTCTTGAGTGTTCTCACGCCCATTCTTTTATTTTCTGGTCTTTCTTACATGTGTCTGTGTTCCCTAAAGAACAAATTCTCGGACGTAATTATTCCTAGGTCTTTTATGTGTTCTTTACGGTCTGCGTTATGGACTGCCTGCGCAGCGGTCCATATCACAGACCGTAAAGAACACAGAAAAAACCTAGGAATAATTACGTCCGTGGTATGATTTGTCTGCAATCGTGTCATTACAGTTTCATGAGTCAAGTTCTTCATTCTTCCCAAGCAGTTAGAATGTTGCTGTTTTCATTCTCCTACTGGAAAACTTCGTAGATATGTTTGGAATTTTGTTCTCTCTTTTGCCGAGCCATGTTTCATAATTATTGTGTTATCGTCCGTAAGGGTTGATACGAAACTGTGGCTAGTAATTTTTATCTATGTTCACTGTTAGGTTTAAAACTAGCAAAGGTTCTAGGAGGATGCTTGTGGTACTAAACAGTTTTACACTTATGAGGCCAGACTTAGTGTTGTTTGCTAGAACTTCTAGCAACCAGAACTTACTTTTGTTAGAAATTTAAATATGCATTTCTTTACCCATCGTATCATAGGGACTTTGTTTTAAGGTACAATCAGTCCATATTTGCCAAACGTCTGTGCAAAGCAGAATGCACTTACCTGGCTGTATACTGGTGTATCACGAGTAGGTGAAGACCTGGTTCTGCGCTGGTTAACTTGTCTTGGTGATGGTGGAGGTCCTCTTGCACTGACAGGTGGAGGTCCTCTTGCACTGACAGGTGGAGGTCCTCGTGCACTTGCTCCACCACCCACTTACCACCTCCCTTCATCCTCGTGTGCCATCCCTCTGAAACACAGCGTCATAACATATAATACTTCAGTGACAAAGAGGAGAGGTCTTCAGGAAGCTTTTCTTTCAAGGAAAGAGGGCGTCGTGATGCTGATTAAAGGCTTCTGATCAAAAGAAATGGAGTTATTCTTCCAATTCTTGTTTTAAACCCTATTTCCCAAACGGTATAAATCATATGTGTATTTCGCGCTTCTCCATGATTATAATTGTAAGGATAACTACATTGATAACAGTCGAAACATAAGGCTTAGTAGCTCCGTAAACTGGTTTTGAGAGTAAAGTTGGCTGAAGAAGTTGCAGTAGTGCTGAGTCTTCCAGCACAGCCGTATGTGGTAGGGTTTACAGAAGCAAAGCCACTTCTGTAAGAGTCTACAGCCACACATGCAGACGCTACACCTGCTGACATTAAACACACAGCTACACCTGCATACTCTAAACAGTCAGCTAAGCCTACAAACATTAAACACTCACAGCCACATCTGCAGACACTAAACACACAGCTACGCCAGCGAGGGGTTTTCCCTAAACATTCAGACTTTAAGGCTGGATCTCCGCATCAACATAAACACAGGAGACAGTGAGACTGTTTACCCTGGGCCGAGCTAAAGGTCAAGAACTTTACAGCGGCATAAACGAAAGAGGAATTGAAGCTGTTTACCTTTTTGGAAGTTAAAAGTCCGAGCCTGATTGAGTGCCCCGAGTGCACTAGACCAAGAACTTAGAGTGGCACCTCGACCCAGCCACCTGCAAAAGACACATTATTTAGCTGGCACTGAATTTTTCAGAGGTAACTACGAATTTATATGAGGATAAAATGAAATTGTCACTAGTTGACTGAGGAGCTTCTAAAAATTTATATATATATACACTAGACTCCCTCTCATTACTGATTATGACATCATAGGTGAAATTTGGAAACAGTGGTAACAGTAAACAGTGAATACAATGATAAATAATAAATACTCTTATTATAAAATATGATGAACAGAAATATTGAAAAGAATTATAATATAAATCCCTTCAAAAAAAGTGCCTTGTTGCTGGTGAAAAGTTTTTGATTAGAAAAATTGGAACTGATCTTCCGTTCCTCGGATCAAACCCTTATAACATCCTATTCCCCAGACTCTTTATGCCCGCGTAAGAGTTTAGCGCTTCTACCGATGTCCATAATACTTATTATCCTAAGAAATTGCAGCGCTGTACGACCCTTGTGAGTTTAGCGCTTAGTTATAATAATAACCATAATAATAATAATAATAATAATAATAATAATAATGAACTATCTCTTCTAGAAAGATGAAATATACGACATTTTCAAGATGTCTCTATGTAGTGCCATAATATGTAGTGCCATAATATGTAGTGCCATAATATGTAGTGCCATAATATGTAGTGCCATAATATGTAGTGCCATAATATGTAGTGCCATAATATGTAGTGCCATAATATGTAGTGCCATAATATGTAGTGCCATAATATGTAGTGCCATAATATGTAGTGCCATAATATGTAGTGCCATAATATGTAGTGCCATAATATGTAGTGCCATAATATGTAGTGCCATAATATGTAGTGCCATAATATGTAGTGCCATAATATGTAGTGTCATAATTTGTAGTGCCATAATATGTAGTGCCATAATATGTAGTGCCGCAGTATGTAGTGCCATAATATGTAGTGCCATAATATGTAGTGCCATAATATGTAGTGCCATAATATGTAGTGTCATAATTTGTAGTGTCATAATATGTAGTGCCATAATATGTAGTGTCATAATTTGTAGTGTCATAATATGTAGTGCCATAATATGTAGTGCCATAATATGTAGTGCCATAATATGTAGTGCCATAATATGTAGTGCCATAATATGTAGTGTCATAATTTGTAGTGTCATAATATGTAGTGCCATAATATGTAGTGCCGCAGTACATAGTGTCATAATTTGCAGTGTCATAATACGTAGTGCCATAATATTTAATATCAATATATGTAGCACCATTAACCACGAGCACCTTTGAGAAATTTAAAAAAAAAAAACCACGAAATATATATATAAAGTTTCAGAGAAAATAAAAACTGCGTTATTTATGGTGGGCAGAGTGTGGAGGAGGTGACTAATGAAGGTAAACACGTCGTCATCGTTGCCAGATCAAGTGCCGTGACATCCTCTTCTCTTACTACTCTTGTTTATTTTCTTGCTCTGTCTCTCTCGCGTTCCCTTCCTCCTTGAGTACGTCATTCTTGAGTGCGTCTGTTTTCTTGAGTACGTCTTCCTTCTTGAGTACGTCTTCTTTAAACACGTCT
>NC_091364.1:4606853-4619353 GCF_038502225.1 Cherax quadricarinatus | reverse complement strand
TGCTGAATTATTGCGTTCTCTTACTGCAGTGAATTGAAGAAGAGGTAACATTTATGTCTGTGTTGTAGGGACGGCTGTTGTGTTTGCTCTGTGTTGTTGGGACGGCTGTTGTGTTTGTTCTGCGTTGTTGGGACGGCTGTTATCTTGTTGTGTTGTTGGGACAGCTGTTGTGTTTGTTTTGTGTTGTTGGGACGACTGTTGTGTTTTTTGTGCGTTGTTCGGACGGCTATTGTGTTTATTCTGTGTTGTTAGGACGGCTGTTGTGTTTTTTCTGCGTTGTTGGGACGGCTGTTATCTTGTTGTGTTGTTGGGACGGCTGTTGTGTTTGTTCTGTGCTGTTGAGACGGATGTTATCTTGTTGTGTTGTTGGGACGGCTGTTGTGTTTGTTCTGTGTTGTTGGGACGGCTGTTGTGTTTGTTCTGTGTTGTTGGGACGGCTGTTGTGTTTTATGTGTGTTGTTGGGACGGCTGTTATCTTGTTGTGTTGCTGGGATGGCTGTTGTGTTTGTTCTGTGTTGTTGGGACGGCTGTTGTGATTTTTGTGTGTTGCTGGGACGGCTGTTATCTTGTAGTGGTGTTGGATGGCTGTTGTGTTTGTTCTGTGTTGTTGGGACGGCTGTTGTGTTTTTTGTGTGTTGTTGGGACGGCTATTATCTTGTAGTGTTGTTGGGACGGCTGTTGTGTTTGTTCTGTGTTGCTGTGACGGCTGTTGTGTTTTTTGTGTGTTGTTGGGACGGCTGTTGTATTTATTCTGTGTTGTTGGGACGTCTGTTGTGTTTTTTGTGTGTTGTTGGGACGGCTGTTATCATGTAGTGTTGTTGGGACGGCTGTTGTGTTTGTTCTGTGTTGTTGGGACGGCTGTTGTGTTTTTTGTGTGTTGTTGGGACGGATGTTATCTTGTTGTGTTGATGGGAAGGCTGTTGTGTTTGTTCTGTGTTGTTGGGACGGCTGTTGTGTTTATTGTGTTGTTGGGACGGCTGTTGTGTTTTTTGTGTGTTGTTGGGATGGCTGTTATCTTGTAGTGTTGTTGGGACGGCTGTTGTGTTTGTTCTGTGTTGTTGGGACGGCTGTTGTGTTTTTTGTGTGTTGTTGGGATGGCTGTTGTATTTATTCTGTGTTGTTGGGACGGCTGTTGTGTTTATTCAGTGTTGTTGGGACGGCTGTTGTGTTTTTTGTGTGTTGTTGGGACGGATGTTATCTTGTTGTGTTGTTGGGACGGCTGTTGTGTCTGTTCTGTGTTGTTGGGACGGCTGTTGTGTTTTTTGTGTGTTGTTGGGACGGCTGTTATCTTGTAGTGTTGTTGGGACGGCTGTTGTGTTTGTTCTGTGTTGCTGGGACGGCTGTTGTGTTTTTTGTGTGTTGTTGGGACGGCTGTTGTATTTATTCTGTGTTGTTGGGACGGCTGTTGTGTTTTTTGTGTGTTGTTGGGACGGCTGTTGTGTTTTTTCTGTGTTGTTGGGACGGCTGTTATCTTGTTGTGTTGTAGGGACGGCTGTTGCGTTTATTCTGTGTTGTTGGGACGGCTGTTATCTTGTTGTGTTGTTGGGACGGCTGTTGCGTTTATTCTGTGTTGTTGGGACGGCTGTTATCTTGTTGTGTTGTAGGGACGGCTGTTGCGTTTATTCTGTGTTGTTGGGACGACTGTTGCGTTTTTTCTGTGTTGTTGGGGCGGCTGTTATCTTGTTGTGTTGTAGGGTTGCCTGCTGTGTTTGTTTTTTTGCAGTGCCGGCTCTTGTGTTTGTTCTGTGTTGTAGTGCCGGCTGTTGTATTTGTTCTGTTGTTGGGACGGCTGTTGTATTGTTGGGACGGCTGTTATATTTGTGGGCCGGGAGGGTGTGACAGTGGGAGGGGAGAAGCAACAGTGGGCGGGGAGAAGCAACATTGATGACCTCATAACACGAATACATTGATAACCTCACGACACGAGTGCATTGATATGTCATAACCATAATTCCTAAAGGGGTGGAGGGGTAAGCCAGTGGAAGGCCTCGGTCAGATGACCAAAAGCTCCAGTGGCGGGTCATCCTGTGACTACGACCCGTGTCAGAGGAAACAGTCGTACCCAGTGATTGTGAGGCGATGTTAGTAGTAGGGTGCGGGGCCTGGGGGGCCTGTGGGGCCTGGGGGGCCTGGGGGGCCTGGGGGGCCTGGGGAGCCTGGGGGACCTGGGGGGCTGGGGGGAGGCGGGGGGCTGGGGGAGGCGGGGGGCTGGGGGAGGCGGGGGGTCCCACAGCCAAACGGAATAAATTAATAAATAAAAATGCTTTCCAATAATGCAAAATCTTTTATGTAGTTATGAGATATTGAAAAAAAAATTACAAAATCATTTAGGTTACTTGAACACCAGTAAAAGGCAATGATAAAGGTATTAATGATGGCGAAAGCCTATTGAAGATTTTATTTGTGCTTAAATTTCACCAAATTGTGTTAGAACACACACACACACACACACACACACACACACACACACACACACACACACACACACACACACACACACACACACACAGGTATGAACATGTCACTTCTCTCATCTTGTGAGTACAGGATGCTGTGCTCATCTCCCCCTACCTGTACATGTCTCTCTCATTTAGCACTCTCCCTCTACACGTCTTCCTCATTTAACCTGCAGCCAGACAAGTGCACTGTACACAGGCTTCCCGTTTCCTAATATTCTAAAGCTAATATTATTTTCTCCATAAGGTGCAACGGAATATTCTCCACTGGTATTGGCCTCTGTGTGTGTGTGTGTGTGTGTGTGTGTGTGTGTGTGTGTGTGTGTGTGTGTGTGTGTCCTCGCCGATTTAAGTTGGTTCTTTTTAGGGATTTATGTTTCTTGGAATTTAGTTTGATCTTCACCTTTGTAATGCAGGAATACGTTGCTTTCTCTAGAGACAGATTAACTTAATGTTTTGTTATACGTGGTGCTAATAAAGCCGGAGAAGTGTTTTTAAGATTTAATGAGCTAAGAAATTTCCTTTGTCCTTCATTATGGTGAGCGACAGTGGAGCTCGAATTGAGAATTACCCAGAAAGGAAGACGAGAGAGAGAGAGAGAGAGAGAGAGAGAGAGAGAGAGAGAGAGAGAGAGAGAGAGAGAGAGAGAGAGAGAGAGAGAGAGTAAATCAAAACCAACATCTTCCCGACACACACCCCACATGCTCTAAGACAGCACTCAACACAAGTTTACTGCAACCCAGGTAACTTGTAAGAGCATAGCAGGGCCAGGGAAAGTTGCTTCTCAGCACAAACGGACAATCTAACATAGCCAGCATCCTAACACCAGGCAGCATCTAAACAACAGGTAGCATCCTAACACCAGGCAGCATCTAAACAACAGGTAGCATCCTAACACCAGGCAGCATCTAAACAACAGGTAGCATCCTAACACCAGGCAGCATCTAAACAACAGGTAGCATCCTAACACCAGGCAGCATCTAAACAACAGGTAGCATCCTAACACCAGGCAGCATCTAAACAACAGGTAGCATCCTAACACCAGGCAGCATCTAAACAACAGGTAGCATCCTAACACCAGGCAGCATCATAACACAGTTCAGTATCCTAACACCAGGCAGCATCCTGAATAATCTGCAGGAAGGCTTCAGTCATCATCTAACTTTCATCTCAATTCATTACAGAGTTATATATATATATATATATATATATATATATATATATATATATATATATATATATATATATATATATATATATATATATATATATACCCCCACTAAAGGCAAACAATATTAATGGGTGTTGTGTTGAATGGATGTGTCACGGACCGTTTCTGTCACGGCAACCGTGTGACAATATTGCATATCTCTCTCTCTCTCTCTCTCTCTCTCTCTCTCTCTCTCTCTCTCTCTCTCTCTCTCTCTCTCTCTCTCTCTCTCTCTCTCTCTCTCTCTCTTTCTCTCTCTCCTTCAAGATATGAAGAATGTGAATGGTGTTGAGTGGGATAGTGACGAACAAGAGAGAGATAAAAGAGGCGAGGGAAAATGTAATAATAATAATAATAATATAATAATAATAATAATAATAATAATAATAATAATAATAATAATAATAATAATAATTATTATTATTATTATTATTATTATTATTATTATTATTATTATTATTATTATTATTATCTTCTTTTAAAGGGTCACATGACGTTTAGGAAATGGGAAGTAACCTTGTCTGATCCAAGGCAGCAGAGAATAGCTCCAGGTGTTCAGGTCAAGAACACATCATCACCATCATGGGCTCGTCCCTTCCCGTGGCTCGATTGGTACAGCATTCAACTCCCGCACTGAGGCCCGTGGTTCGATCCCTGGTAAGGGTAGAAACATTAGGACGTGTTTCCTCAAGACACCTGCTGTCTATGTTCACCTAGCAGTGAAATAGGTACCTGGTGTGGGTCGCATCCTGGGGACCAAATTAACCTAATTTGCCCGAAATGCTCTGCATGAGAAGGGGCTTTCTGAGTATGTCGTTGATATGAGCTATGGTCTGTATACGTTGTAGACGCAATTGTAGAAATTAAATTTATTATTATTATTATTATTATTATTATTATTATTATTATTATTATTATTATTATTATTATTATTATTATAATGAATGTGGCGGTAAATAGGTACCTTTGTGCCACCTACTAGGGTACCTATTTACTGACAGGTGACTAGGGGCACCAGATGTTAGTAGATTTGCCTATATGTCCAGCCTGACCCAGTGATTGACCCCGGGTTCTTCTGTTGTGAGGTGAACTCTTACTTTTAAGTGATATGGGTAGGGGGTTCAGGAATGGGGGTGTTTGAAGGGTGGATGGGGGCATGGGTGGGGGTGTGGTTGGGGGCATGGGTGGGGGTGTGGTTGGGGGCATGGGTGGGGGTGTGGTTGGGGGCATGGGTGGGTTGTTTCTCACGGGAAAATCACCACCCATCCCCCCCACACACACCCACACACACACAAACACCCACGCAAACACATACCCATCATACACACACCCATTACACCCACCCATCAGACACACCCATCGCCCACACCCATCATTTAAAAGAATTATTATTATTATCATTTCAGTGCGAAAGCTCTAAACCTGCAAGGGGTCCTACAGCGCCAAGGAGAGTGGGATATAATCACCATTTTGACCAGAGGGAAAAAGTAAGGAAGCCCCAGTTTCCTGGATCAAGAGCTCTTGACTGTCGTCAAGGCATTCATCCTTGAAGGCTCATTATGAAGACCATACAGTACACATCTCACAACATGCATGTACACAGGAGGGCCCCGCTTATACGGCAGGTTAGGTTCTGGGCTACTGTTGTAAAGTTAAAACCGCCGTAAAGTGAAACATAGTTGTTGTTGTTGTTGTTGTTTTTCACTTTCAAATGCATATCAAGGTAAAGCACCCTTCTGGCAAGACAGTGATGGAGTGAATGATGGTGAAAGTTTTTCTTTTTCGGGCCACCCTGCCTTGGTGGGAATCGGCCGGTGTGATAATAAAAAAAAATAATAATATATATATATATATATATGTATATATATATAATGTCCTTATATCTACATTTCTTTTCGCTTTTCCCTGTGTTGGTAGCAACAAAAGAGGGTGGAAAAGCAACGCCTGAATGGAGCGATCAAACTTATTGAGGAAAACATGAATGGTGGTTCACGGGAGTTGGAAGTGTCCGCAACGGATCAATTAGAGCCTCTCTGTGGAGCTTGTGTGGGGAGGACCGGGGTGGGGAGAGCTGGGAGCGTGGAGGGGTGGAAAGGGAGAGGAAGGCTCGGGTAGGAGGGGGGAAATGGAAGAGGAGAGGGAGAGGAGAGAGGAGGGGGGGGGGGATGGAAAGTTGATTTGTGCCGGTGGGTCAGAAAGAGAAGACTGTAGACAAGGTTGATAAACAGAATAAAACAGAATAGGAAAGTAGGATAGAGAGAGATCATGCATCTAAGGGAAGTAGCGTTTAAGGATAGGGAATAGTGAGAGAAATAATTGACATATATTATGAGCGAGGGAGAATAGGGGGTCTTAAACATTGGGAAAACAATGTACAGGCCTGGTCACAGACCGGGCCGCGGGGGCGTTGACCCCAGGAACTCTCTCCAGGTAAACTGCATATTGATTGGGAAAAATAAACAACATACAATGTGAGTACAGGAAGTGATACAAAATATAGAACAGGTGTAATCACAGGTGTTTATACTGGTATGAAGGCAGGTACAGGTAGCGTTGCAGGTACAGGTAGCGTTGCAGGTACAGGTAGCGTTGCAGGTACAGGTAGCGTTGCAGGTACAGGTAGCGTTGCAGGTACAGGTAGCGTTACAGGTACAGGTAGCGTTGCAGGTACAGGTAGCGTTGCAGGTACAGGTAGCGTTGCAGGTACAGGTAGCATTGCAGGTACAGGTAGCGTTGCAGGTACAGGTAAGGGAAGTCACAGCAATTTTAACAAAAAACAGCGTGACATGTTCCCACAATGGTAGCTGCCAGTGAGCCGGTGGAGGACCTCGTCGGCCTAAGCCAAACCATCTGGCGGAACTAAACGAATTGTGTAGAGGCGAGATAGAGATGGGTTCCGAGGGAGGAACTGATGTGGGAACATTGGGATTAGGGAGTCAGAACCCGTAGTAAAGAGCGCAGTGATGTCATTATTAAGGGATCAAGAGGACAGGATTAGGATATCCGAATGAGGGATTTTTCTGTGAAGGATTAGGGATTCGAAGCCGCTTAGTGGGACGACTTTCAAGGTCTAGGTTAGCTAGATAAAAAGTTTATTCAGACGTAAACAAGAAATTTCTATTCAGGAAATATACATTTAGCCTCAGAAATTGCTACAAACATTCGACAAAAGTTTTCAAACGACTTTTGTTTAATTTGTCTGTAATTTGTTGTGTTTGCCAATACTTTCTTTGTTCATTACGAGGTCGAGTACAAGTCCAGTTAATAATCGTTGTCATATCGACGTTATTTTCATCATGTCTTCTTAATATTTAAATCACTTAGCCATATCATTGTTCTTATAGTATCAAAATTGAGCCGGTTTCCCTGAATCCCTTCATAAATGCTACCTTGCTCACACTCCAACAAGTCCTAAAAATGAGAGTAAGACACATGTGCAACATCTGGGTATCTTTATTGTAGACGTTTCGCCATCCAGTGGCTTTATCAATACAAATTCTAGGACATAACTTGAAGACAGTAGAACTATGTACTATGGTGCTGTTCGCACCTACTCCTAGGTTGAGGGACTGATTACCTCATCTTCTGTACATAGTCCTACTGTCTTCAAGTTATGTCCTAGAATTTGTATTGATAAAGCCACTGGATGGCGAAACGTCTACAATAAAGATACCCAGATGTTGCACATGTGTCTTACTCTCATCTTGTCGGTATTATATACCATTCGCACACAAGTCCTAAAAACCTCGGTGTCAGAACCTGCTACAATGTAAGGGGCAGTCAGTGGCCAGTACGATGGGGCCAATACCTGTAACAATATAGGTAACAATCAGTGGCCAGGATGATGGTGTCAGAACCTATAACAATGTAGGGGGGCAATCAGTGGCGTACTTGTACTGTATGACTGCGTACACTAATGCCATTGGTTTGTGAAAGGTCAACAAATTAAAAACTCTAAGGAGATTGATCACACACACACACACAATATAGAGCTTATTAACTGAAGACAACAGACGAGGTAATCAGTCCCTTAGCCTTAAATAAAGTGTCCACTACTTTAATCTTGATGAATCTGGAGGTAATGTGAAGCCGACCCGACAAACCTGGTTACTTATAACAACCTGAATGTATCTCATGACTTTGATAATTCATTTATATTTGTATATAAAAGTTCCTGCTGTATTATTGTTGTATTCAGAAATAAAGCCTTCAGCACATTGCTTTAATTACTTTACACAGAAGACATTGACCCAATTAAGGCTTGTTCTACTTACATGAGCTGATGAAAGAGAGAGAGAGAGAGAGAGAGAGAGAGAGAGAGAGAGGTGAGAAGCCCCGTCAGCCTGATCTCAATAGTAAAGAAAATTGACCAATAAATCATTTCTGGAGAGGACGCTAGAGACACTCAGGCTGATTTGCATAAGTTAATGTTATGGTGTGAAAAGTGGCAGATGCGGCAGTGCATAAGTGGTCATAATGAAGCTTAATAGTCCACTTGGATTCATATCACTACCACTCTTCCAAATATTAATATATTCATGGGGCACACGGCTAAACCCATAGGGGTCATACAGCTCCTGGGGAAACGGAACACAATAAAGATAAATACAAGGAAAGGGAGTGAGAGCCAAAAAAAAAAAAAATGGCCTTTGACTGGCGTCTGTAGGCTCTGATGAGACACAAAAATGTGATATTAGTTATTTTAAGTTAATCAGGTATAATTTAAATTAACTGTTATGTATAATTAACTACTTGGTGTGAAATTATAAGCCATAAACAGCCGGCCATAAACAGCCGCCCATGAAGGTTGGTTGTCTGTGTCCAGTACTGCAATCTCGACAGTAAAATAGTCTACAACTTAGACAGTCAGTATCATACTACTTGTTATGACTGGACTATTCTTTCGAGTTTCGGGTCGAAATATATCCATGGATAAATATCCCTGTCAGTCTCTGACCAGAGAGCTTCAAGCTTTGAAACTCACGCTTTCTGGCTTCTTACGGTCTGTCCTTAGAGACCACTGGGCTTCAAATTCCCGTATTATGTATTATTGTTCTTTTCATGCCTTTCTTACTCCTTTCTCTTTACCCTTCTTGTCTCTCTCATTCATCTTCACTCTTCCCTGTTATTCCATCTTCCAGCAATGCTCTGCATAACAATGAGCTTCTTGCATACACAGCTAAATGTCACCCGTCTTTGTACATTGTATCATACCGAAATAAAATTATTATTATTATTATTATTATTATTATTATTATTATTTTTTTTATTTTTATTATCACACCGGCCGATTCCCACCAAGGCAGGGTGGCCCGAAAAAGAAAAACTTTCACCATCATTCACTCCATCACTGTCTTGCCAGAAGGGTGCTTTACACTACAGTTTTTAAACTGCAACATTAACACCCCTCCTTCAGAGTGCAGGCACTGTACTTCCCATCTCCAGGACTCAAGTCCGGCCTGCCGGTTTCCCTGAATCCCTTCATAAATGTTACTTTGCTCACACTCCAACAGCACGTCAAGTATTAAAAACCATTTGTCTCCATTCACTCCTATCAAACACGCTCACGCATGCCTGCTGGAAGTCCAAGCCCCTCGCACACAAAACCTCCTTTACCCCCTCCCTCCAACCCTTCCTAGGCCGACCCCTACCCCGCCTTCCTTCCACTACAGACTGATACACTCTTGAAGTCATTCTGTTTCGCTCCATTCTCTCTACATGTCCGAACCACCTCAACAACCCTTCCTCAGCCCTCTGGACAACAGTTTTGGTAATCCCGCACCTCCTCCTAACTTCCAAACTACGAATTCTCTGCATTATATTCACACCACACATTGCCCTCAGACATGACATCTCCACTGCCTCCAGCCTTCTCCTCGCTGCAACATTCATCACCCACGCTTCACACCCATATAAGAGCGTTGGTAAAACTATACTCTCATACATTCCCCTCTTTGCCTCCAAGGACAAAGTTCTTTGTCTCCACAGACTCCTAAGTGCACCACTCACTCTTTTTCCCTCATCAATTCTATGATTCACCTCATCTTTCATAGACCCATCCGCTGACACGTCCACTCCCAAATATCTGAATACGTTCACCTCCTCCATACTCTCTCCCTCCAATCTGATATTCAATCTTTCATCACCTAATCTTTTTGTTATCCTCATAACCTTACTCTTTCCTGTATTCACCTTTAATTTTCTTCTTTTGCACACCCTACCAAATTCATCCACCAATCTCTGCAACTTCTCTTCAGAATCTCCCAAGAGCACAGTGTCATCAGCAAAGAGCAGCTGTGACAACTCCCACTTTGTGTGTGATTCTTTATCTTTTAACTCCACGCCTCTTGCCAAGACCCTCGCATTTACTTCTCTTACAACCCCATCTATAAATATATTAAACAACCACGGTGACATCACACATCCTTGTCTAAGGCCTACTTTTACTGGGAAAAAATTTCCCTCTTTCCTACATACTCTAACTTGAGCCTCACTATCCTCGTAAAAACTCTTCACTGCTTTCAGTAACCTACCTCCTACACCATACACTTGCAACATCTGCCACATTGCCCCCCTATCCACCCTGTCATACGCCTTTTCCAAATCCATAAATGCCACAAAGACCTCTTTAGCCTTATCTAAATACTGTTCACTTATATGTTTCACTGTAAACACCTGGTCCACACACCCCCTACCTTTCCTAAAGCCTCCTTGTTCATCTGCTATCCTATTCTCCGTCTTACTCTTAATTCTTTCAATTATAACTCTACCATACACTTTACCAGGTACACTCAACAGACTTATCCCCCTATAATTTTTGCACTCTCTTTTATCCCCTTTGCCTTTATACAAAGGAACTATGCATGCTCTCTGCCAATCCCTAGGTACCTTACCCTCTTCCATACATTTATTAAATAATTGCACCAACCACTCCAAAACTATATCCCCACCTGCTTTTAACATTTCTATCTTTATCCCATCAATCCCGGCTGCCTTACCCCCTTTCATTTTACCTACTGCCTCACGAACTTCCCCCACACTCACAACTGGCTCTTCCTCACTCCTACAAGATGTTATTCCTCCTTGCCCTATACACGAAATCACAGCTTCCCTATCTTCATCAACATTTAACAATTCCTCAAAATATTCCTTCCATCTTCCCAATACCTCTAACTCTCCATTTAATAACTCTCCTCTCCTATTTTTAACTGACAAATCCATTTGTTCTCTAGGCTTTCTTAACTTGTTAATCTCACTCCAAAACTTTTTCTTATTTTCAACAAAATTTGTTGATAACATCTCACCCACTCTCTCATTTGCTCTCTTTTTACATTGCTTCACCACTCTCTTAACTTCTCTCTTTTTCTCCATATACTCTTCCCTCCTTGCATCACTTCTACTTTGTAAAAACTTCTCATATGCTAACTTTTTCTCCCTTACTACTCTCTTTACATCATCATTCCACCAATCGCTCCTCTTCCCTCCTGCACCCACTTTCCTGTAACCACAAACTTCTGCTGAACACTCTAACACTACATTTTTAAACCTACCCCATACCTCTTCGACCCCATTGCCTATGCTCTCATTAGCCCATCTATCCTCCAATAGCTGTTTATATCTTACCCTAACTGCCTCCTCTTTTAGTTTATAAACCTTCACCTCTCTCTTCCCTGATGCTTCTATTCTCCTTGTATCCCATCTACCTTTTACTCTCAGTGTAGCTACAACTAGAAAGTGATCTGATATATCTGTGGCCCCTCTATAAACATGTACATCCTGAAGTCTACTCAACAGTCTTTTATCTACCAATACATAATCCAACAAACTACTGTCATTTCGCCCTACATCATATCGTGTATACTTATTTATCCTCTTTTTCTTAAAATATGTATTA
This sequence comes from Cherax quadricarinatus, assembly GCF_038502225.1. Lineage (NCBI taxonomy): Eukaryota > Metazoa > Arthropoda > Malacostraca > Decapoda > Parastacidae > Cherax > Cherax quadricarinatus. The sequence goes on along the minus strand of NC_091364.1, from coordinate 4,607,793 downwards.
CCTATAACTAAACCCCTTTCTATACAAAGTTCAATCAAAGGGCTCCCATTATCATTTACACCTGGCACCCCAAACTTACCTACCACACCCTCTCTAAAAGTTTCTCCTACTTTAGCATTCAAGTCCCCTACCACAATTACTCTCTCACTTGGTTCAAAGGCTCCTATACATTCACTTAACAACTCCCAAAATCTCTCTCTCTCCTCTGCATTCCTCTCTTCTCCAGGTGCATACACGCTTATTATGACCCACTTCTCGCATCCAACCTTTACTTTAATCCACATAATTCTTGAATTTACACATTCATATTCTCTTTTCTCCTTCCATAACTGATCATTTAACATTACTGCTACCCCTTCCTTTGCTCTAACTCTCTCAGATACTCCAGATTTAATCCCATTTATTTCCCCCCACTGAAACTCTCCTACCCCCTTCAGCTTTGTTTCGCTTAGGGCCAGGACATCCAACTTCTTTTCATTCATAACATCAGCAATCATCTGTTTCTTGTCATCCGCACTACATCCACGCACATTTAAGCAACCCAGTTTTATAAAGTTTTTCTTCTTCTCTTTTTTAGTAATTGTATACAGGAGAAGGGGTTACTAGCCCATTGCTCCCGGCATTTTAGTCGCCTCATACGACACGCATGGCTTACGGAGGAAAGATTCTTTTCCACTTCCCCATGGACAATAGAAGAAATAAAAAAGAACAAGAGCTATTTAGAAAAAGGAGAAAAACCTAGATGTATGTATATATATATATATATGCATGTGCGTGTCTGTGAAGTGTGACCAAAGTGTAAGTAGGAGTAGCAAGATATCCCTGTTATCTTAGCGTGTTTATGAGACAGAAAAAGAAACCAGCAATCCTACCATCATGCAAAACAGTTACAGGTTTTTGTTTCACAGTCATCTGGCAGGACGGTAGTACTTCCCTGGGT
>NC_091364.1:4596853-4601853 GCF_038502225.1 Cherax quadricarinatus | reverse complement strand
CTCAAGAGATGAAGGAGGGTGGAAGGAGAACATGACCTGATCCAGTGAGGTCAGAGGTCAGCTCAGAGAACAAGGGGGACAATCTTACCCTGACTCCGCCAGGGGTTAATGAGCACAAAACGAAAATATTTATGGGCCTTTAAACATAAATTTAAATTTGACTTTGCCTCAAATTCTTACTTCTGAAAGGTCATAAAAATACTGAAAATGGAAGTGGGAGAGAACCAAGTAATGAAATATAGATTAAAAACCCGATTTCATATATATATATATATATATATATATATATATATATATATATATATATATATATATATATATATATATATATATATATATATATATATATATATATATATATATATATTTGCAATTTGTGATGTAGTTAATAATTTTCTTTGTCTTTGCTGTCCTTATTTCGAATTTTTCCAGGGAGGTTCTACCCTTCTGTCATTTGAGAGTGAAACGGAAGCTTGTTAAACGTTTTGCACTCTGGTAAGATTTCTGGTCTGTTCTTTCTGTCTCATAAACACGTAAGATGGCAGGGAAGTCTTACATACTTCTACTTACATTAACTATTCACTCATTTTTGCTTTCCTGTGTGTTCCTCAATACATCTTATTCAGTCGATATGTTCTTTTAATTTCAGAAGGCTCCTTCAGTACTGGTAGTGGGATCACTGATTCAGTAACTATCAACTTCATGCAGTAGGAGAGACAGAACTGGTAGTGGGATCACTGATTCAGTAACTATCAACTTCATGCAGTAGGAGAGACAGAACTGGTAGTGGGATCACTGATTCAGTAACTATCAACTTCATGCAGTAGGAGAGACAGAACTGGTAGTGGGATCACTGATTCAGTAACTATCAACATCATGCAGTAGGAGAGACAGAACTGGTAGTGGGATCACTGATTCAGTAACTATCAAACTTCATGCAGTAGGAGAGACAGAACTGGTAGTGGGATCACTGATTCAGTAACTATCAACTTCATGCAGTAGGAGAGACAGAACTGGTAGTGGGATCACTGATTCAGTAACTATCAACATCATGCAGTAGGAGATACAGAACTGGTAGTGGGATCACTGATTCAGTACTATCAACATCATGCAGTAGGAGAGACAGAACTGGTAGTGGGATCACTGATTCAGTACTATCAACATCATGCAGTAGGAGAGACAGAACTGGTAGTGGGATCACTGATTCAGTAACTATCAACATCATGCAGTAGTAGAGACAGAACTGGTAGTGGGATCACTGATTCAGTACTATCAACTTCATGCGGTAGTAGAGACAGAACTAATAGTGGGATCACTGATTCAGTAACTATCAACATCATGCAGTAGGAGAGACAGAACTGGTAGTGGGATCACTGATTCAGTAACTATCAACATCATGCAGTAGGAGAGACAGAACTGGTAGTGGGATCACTGATTCAGTAACTATCAACATCATGCAGTAGGAGAGACAGAACTGGTAGTGGGATCACTGATTCAGTACTATCAACATCATGCAGTAGTAGAGACAGAACTGGTAGTGGGATCACTGATTCAGTAACTATCAACATCATGCAGTAGGAGAGACAGAACTGGTAGTGGGATCACTGATTCAGTAACTATCAACATCATGCAGTAGGAGAGACAGAACTGGTAGTGGGATCACTGATTCAGTAACTATCAACATCATGCAGTAGGAGAGACAGAACTGGTAGTGGGATCACTGATTCAGTAACTATCAACATCATGCAGTAGGAGAGACAGAACTGGTAGTGGGATCACTGATTCAGTAACTATCAACATCATGCAGTAGGAGAGACAGAACTGGTAGTGGGATCACTGATTCAGTACTATCAACATCATGCAGTAGGAGAGACAGAACTGGTAGTGGGATCACTGATTCAGTAACTATCAACATCATGCAGTAGGAGAGACAGAACTGGTAGTGGGATCACTGATTCAGTAACTATCAACATCATGCAGTAGGAGAGACAGAACTGGTAGTGGGATCACTGATTCAGTAACTATCAACATCATGCAGTAGTAGAGACAGAACTGGTAGTGGGATCACTGATTCAGTAACTATCAACATCATGCAGTAGGAGAGACAGAACTGGTAGTGGGATCACTGATTCAGTAACTATCAACATCATGCAGTAGGAGAGACAGAACTGGTAGTGGGATCACTGATTCAGTACTATCAACATCATGCAGTAGGAGAGACAGAACTGGTAGTGGGATCACTGATTCAGTACTATCAACATCATGCAGTAGTAGAGACAGAACTGGTAGTGGGATCACTGATTCAGTACTATCAACATCATGCAGTAGTAGAGACAGAACTGGTAGTGGGATCACTGATTCAGTAACTATCAACATCATGCAGTAGGAGAGACAGAACTGGTAGTGGGATCACTGATTCAGTACTATCAACTTCATGCGGTAGTAGAGACAGAACTAATAGTGGGATCACTGATTCAGTAACTATCAACATCATGCAGTAGGAGAGACAGAACTGGTAGTGGGATCACTGATTCAGTAACTATCAACATCATGCAGTAGGAGAGACAGAACTGGTAGTGGGATCACTGATTCAGTACTATCAACATCATGCAGTAGGAGAGACAGAACTGGTAGTGGGATCACTGATTCAGTAACTATCAACATCATGCAGTAGGAGAGACAGAACTGATAGTGGGATCACTGATTCAGTAACTATCAACTTCATGCAGTAGGAGAGACAGAACTGATATTGGGATCACTGATTCAGTAACTATCAACATCATTCAACACGAGAGGCAAAGAATTGTACATGGGGGTCTATAGATAAGTATGCATGGTAGGATTTCGTCAGGCATACATGAGGAAGGGCATACGCAGTTCCTATTTCCATTCAACCATTTCAGCTCATGAATTTACGCAGTCGTGAGAATTTTAAATAAAAAAACCTGATGGCCACCAGTTTTTCTAGCGTAACCTGCAGACATAACAGTAATATATTCGGTTCTAGATGAAAGTTGTTTATCCGATTCTTGGACCTGCCTCGCATGGGCCAGTAGGCCTTCTGCAGTGTTCCTTCGTTCTTATGTTCTTATGATTTATTGGATATGTGATTCTGTGATTTATAATAGTTAGTGGAAGGAATAAGTGAGGGAAGAGGCATCGGAGAAGGAATAAGAGACAGAAAAGGAAGAAGAGGGAAGGAGGAATAAAAAAAGGAGGAATGGGAAAGTAAATAATAAGATTAATGGGAGAAATACAGTGGCAAGAGGATGAATAGGAAGTAACAGGAGGAGGAGGAAGAGAATGAGGATTAAGAGGAGAAGGAGGAGAAAGAGGAGAAGGACGAGGAAGAAGAGAAGGAGAAGGATTTTTTAACATAACCAGGAGACTTCAACATTGTCAGCCTGAGCTGGGAGACTTCAACATTGTCAGTCTGAGCTGGGAGACTTCAACATTGTCAGCCTGAGCTGGGAGACTTCAACATTGTCAGCCTGAGCTAGGAGACTTCAACATTGTCAGCCTGAGCTGGGAGACTTCAACATTGTCAGCCTGAGCTGGGAGACTTCAACATTGTCAGCCTGAGCTAGGAGACTTCAACATTGTCAGCCTGAGCTGGGAAACTTCAACATTGTCAGCCTGAGCTGGGAGACTTCAACATTGTCAGCCTGAGCTAGGAGACTTCAACATTGTCAGCCTGAGCTGGGAGACTTCAACATTGTCAGTCTGAGCTGGGAGACTTCAACATTGTCAGCCTGAGCTAGGAGACTTCAACATTGTCAGTCTGAGCTGGGAGACTTCAACATTGTCAGCCTGAGCTGGGAGACTTCAACATTGTCAGCCTGAGCTAGGAGACTTCAACATTGTCAGCCTGAGCTGGGAGACTTCAACATTGTCAGCCTGAGCTAGGAGACTTCAACATTGTCAGCCTGAGCTGGAGACTTCAAATTGTCACTGGGAAACTTCAACATTGTCAGCCTGAGCTGGGAGACTTCAACATTGTCAGCCTGAGCTAGGAGACTTCAACATTGTCAGCCTGAGCTGGGAGACTTCAACATTGTCAGCCTGAGCTAGGAGACTTCAACATTGTCAGCCTGAGCTAGGAGACTTCAACATTGTCAGCCTGAGCTAGGAGACTTCAACATTGTCAGCCTGAGCTAGGAGACTTCAACATTGTCAGCCTGAGCTAGGAGACTTCAACATTGTCAGCCTGAGCTAGGAGACTTCAACATTGTCATCCTGAGCTAGGAGACTTCAACATTGTCATCCTGAGCTAGGAGACTTCAACATTGTCAGCCTGAGCTGGGAGACTTCAACATTGTCAGCCTGAGCTAGGAGACTTCAACATTGTCAGCCTGAGCTAGGAGACTTCAACATTGTCAGCCTGAGCTAGGAGACTTCAACATTGTCAGCCTGAGCTAGGAGACTTCAGCAGTGTCAGCCTGAGCTAGGAGACTTCAACATTGTCAGCCTGAGCTGGGAGACTTCAACATTGTCAGCCTGAGCTGGGAGACTTCAACATTGTCAGCCTGAGCTGGGAGACTTCAACATTGTCAGCCTGAGCTAGGAGACTTCAACATTGTCAGCCTGAGCTAGGAGACTTCAACATTGTCAGCCTGAGCTAGGAGACTTCAACAGTGTCAGCCTGAGCTGGGAGACTTCAACATTGTCAGCCTGAGCTAGGAGACTTCAACATTGTCAGCCTGAGCTGGGAGACTTCAACATTGTCAGCCTGAGCTAGGAGACTTCAACACTGTCAGCCTGAGCTAGGAGACTTCAACATTGTCAGCCTGAGCTAGGAGACTTCAACATTGTCAGCCTGAGCTAGGAGACTTCAACATTGTCATCCTGAGCTAGGAGACTTCAACATTGTCAGCCTGAGCTAGGAGACTTCAACATTGTCAGCCTGAGCTAGGAGACTTCAACATTGTCAGCCTGAGCTAGGAGACTTCAACATTGTCAGCCTGAGCTAGGAGACTTCAACATTGTCAGCCTGAGCTGGG
>NC_091364.1:4586853-4591853 GCF_038502225.1 Cherax quadricarinatus | reverse complement strand
GTAGAGTGAGACGGTAGAGTGAGACGGTAGAGTGAGACGGTAGAGTGAGACGGTAGAGTGAGACGGTAGAGTGAGACGGTACAATGAGACAGTACAGTGACACAGTATAGTGAGACGGTACAGTGAAAGAAGGAGTGACAGTGCTTCCCAAATCCATGTAGGCGGAGCTGACTGTGTGTGTGTGTGTGTGTGTGTGTGTGTGTGTGTGTGTGTGTGTGTGTGTGTGTGTGTGTGTGTGTGTGTGTGTGTGTGTGTGTGTGTGCATGGAATGAGGTGGGTATTCTCACTCTCTCTCTCCCTCTCTCACTCACTTTCTTATCGTTCTAACTTATCCCACCCCTTCACTTCTTGTCTTGTGTTTCTCTTTCATCATTTCCCTGCATCCCAATCTATTTCCCTCTCTCCTTTCATCTCCTTCTCCCCCTCTCTCTCTTTCAAGCTCTCTTCCCTAACCTCTCCCCCTCTTCCACTGCTTTATCCCTCTTCCATTTCTATCTTTCATTCTTTCGTTATTCTGTTTCACATTTTGTACTTTTTCCTCACCTCTCCGCTTCCGTCACCTCAGAAAAATCACTGTAAGAATATAACCCAAGTAACTATAATTCACTGTGAATTCTAGTTAGAAGCGAGATTAGCTCTATAAATCACTATGATAAAATGAGCATAGGGAGGTTCATGTACATATGGAAGGTCCAGAGTTGATTAGAACGAATCTGATTACCACAGTTGACTTGCAGTGTACGTCAACTAACGGATGGTTGAACATTGCGATCGTAGCCAGGTCGTAAACATATACTTAGGTACCAAAACTTTGAGGCCCATCGGCTGTGCCTCTGTAATCGTTTGATTACTGCCCATAGGATGGGTGCGGAGTGCATAATACTGCTAATAATCTAGCTACCTTACCTCCAGACACAGCATCAAGAAGAACATGGAGCAGTGGCGGCTCGTGCGGGGATGCTGCAGTTCCGCAGGATCACCGCACGAGCCGCCACTGATATGCATTATACATAGTACAAAGAGTGAAGTGGACAAGTGGAGCAACATAACATGAGTAGAGGATAGGTATTAACTCTATAACTTTTAAGGATAATTATGAGTTTCTCCATGGGAAAGTGGAGAAGAATTATTTCTCCGTAAGCCGTGCGTGTCATAAGAGGCGACTAAAATGCCGGGAGCAAGGGGATAGTAACCCCTTCTCCTGTATATATTACTAAATGTAAAAAGAAGAAAAACTTTAGTTCATTCTTTTTCGGGTCACCCTGCCTTGGTGGGAGACGGCCGATGTGTTAAAAAAAAAAAATATGAGTTAGAGAAGTACCTACCTGGAGTGAGCCAGTAGGCCTATTCAGAGCTCTTCTGTGTGAGATGTTATCATCTGATGGCAGTATCTATGGTAGGAATCGTTTGGATATATCATAGCAGTTGGGATTCAGTGGTATCGTGTGGTGACTACTTTCATGATCGCTTCCAAATACTTTCGTCTGATATATTGAATATACAATGAAACAGCCAATACCATCCACAAGATGGATATGAGGTGCACAATAAACTAGCCACTGCCCTCCGAAGGATAAATATTAGAGGCACAATAAACTAGCCACTGTCGTGTACAAGACAGTTATGTGGTGGACAATAAACTAACCATCAGGTGACTAAATCTAAAATTCCCCTCAAGGAAGGTTCCTTGATGTTGGTGAGGGGCTCTTGATTTAGGGAATTGGATCTGTGCTCCAGTTCCCCGAATTAAGCCTGAATGCCTTCCACAACCCCCCCCCCCAGGCGCTGTATAATCCTCCGGGTTTAGCGCTTCCCCCTTGATTATAATAATAATAAATCTAAAATTAGGCTACTCTTGTCCTCTATATTTAATTTAATTGCGTCGCGTTCCTTTCACGTCTGCCTTTGGGATCAATAGTTTATGCATTTTCTTTATCTCTAGTGATGTTTCGCCCATCTCACAATGAAAGTATTTGATGTTTTTATTGAATAAATGACGTTTTGCCAGGGTCAGCAAATTTGCAGGGTTTCTGCGACGTGTGTTTTAACATTATCTTCCACGTATGCAAATTCCCCTGGTGGATCAGAGCCTGGTTGATCAGGCTCTGATCCACCAGGAGGCCTGGTCACAGACCGGGCCGCGGGGGCGTTGACCCCAGGAACTCTCTCCAGGTAATAGCACCTCCCTGTTTTATCTGGAGGGGGACCCAATTCCAGGCTCTGCTACCTGGTACCCAGTCTCCCTGGAGGTTATTCCGGGGATCAACGCCCCCACGGCCCGGTCCACGACCAGGCCTCCCGGTGGATCAGGGCCTGATCAACCAGGCTGTTACTGCTGGCCGCACGCAGTCCAACGTACGAACCACAGCCCGGTAATTCCCCTTATGCTTGGTTAGCACACACACACACACACACTGCTAAATCACCTCGGCTGGTCATTAGGGCAGTGACTTAACTACCGCAGTTGTTGTCTGTGTTACTCGGCCACTAATTAGTTAGCTTGTCTTCCAAGTCTCATTAGTTCCTGTAGAACAAGTGGTGACTTTTAGTGTGTGTGTGTGTGTGTGTGTGTGTGTGTGTGTGTGTGTGTGTGTGTGTGTGTGTGTGTGCGTGTGTGTGGTCAATACTGAGCTAACAAGGGCAGGACACACGTAGAGCACAACCACAAGATATATCACAGTGTCACCAAGTGACCGCGGGTGAGCCTTTCTCTCTCTCTCTTTCTCTCTCTCTCTCTCTCTCTCTCTCTCTCTCTCTCTCTCTCTCTCTCTCTCTCTCTCTCTCTCTCTCTCTCTCTCTCTCTCTCTCTCTCTCTCTCTTTTACACAGGGTTTGACAAGGTTAAGGATCCCTAGCTTTATTGACAAGCTATTTACAGGTTAAGGATTCCTAACTTTATTGGCAAGCTAAGAGCTGTTACCTACATCAGCTCATTTGAAAGCATTTTTATTGTTATGAGACATACAAGTAGGGAACAGGATGAAGTTGGAGCCATCTGTGGGCCAGCATTTTCATTTGATCAACTGACGTTATCTCGTTGACATCATTATGCTGTACGAATGTGTTCCATACTCGAGTCATCCTGGGTATATATGATCTCAGATGGAGTGATGTTCTGGAGAAGGGTACAGCCAGAGTGAAGTTGCTGCTTTCTGCCCGTCTTGTGGCATAAAAGCTTGTTTCACGCTGTCCTGGAAGTGGATCCAAGTGTGGTACTTTGACAATATTGGCCTTGTACATAACAGTAAGGCGACCCACATCCCTCCTGTGTTGAAGGCTCTGCTGAAATGACAGATCTATCCAGGATCTCTCTCTCTCTCTCTCTCTCTCTCTCTCTCTCTCTCTCTCTCTCTCTCTCTCTCATAAAGTCAGTATTACGCTGTGCTGCTCATCCTATGAGTGAGCACAAGAGATCATTTCATCCCTCCATGAAAGTTAATAATTCATTTAAATATCAGACAGTAATCCACCACGAGGCCTGGTCTCAGACCGGGCCGCGGGGGCGTCGATCCCCGAAACTCTCTCCAGGAATACTAGCCTCTCCCAAGAAGCTCGTCACTAGTAATTCCTTCCTTAAATTACTTACAAAGAAGAAATTTCTGGATTAACTTTGAGTAATACAATAGTCATAATCGTATCCGAAATTTTTAAACGGGTGGAAGGGTAAGCCAGCGGAAGGCCTCGGTCAGATGACCAAAAGTTCCAGAGGCTGGTCATCATATATAGCTAACACCCGCGTCAGGAAGCACTTGTTCTGTTTCCTGGCAAATCTAACCTAACCTAACCTAACTTAGCTGTTAATAATGTATCACAAGTTATATACACTGATGGATTTAAGCAGGAGCTTTTGCCGGGTCCCTATGTAATAACTACAGGTAACCTACAGGTAACCTGCAGGTTACCTGTAGTCGCTTCCTGAGGTCACTGTCTCCGCGCCTCGGTTTCAGACTAGACTTCCTGGTTGCTGATCTGATCACTCAGGCTGTTGGTACCTGCATAAATAATAAAGCACATAACATAAAGTGACAATAGAATTATATTTTCATAACTTTTATATAGAGCTAAAGCAGCAAAAAAAAAAAAATACAATTGTGGAAGCTTAATTAAATCCTTTACCTATCATACATTATATTGTATTATTGTATTTTCGTATTATTAAACTCCTTGCATAATATGATTAAAGTATTTTTTCTAGAATATATTTCAAGATTGTTCTAAAACTTTCAGCTTGACTTAATCTGAAATATATTGGTTCTCAGCGAAGGTATCAGAGTTCACCTCTGATAGAAAGCAATGTTGCTATTGATTAAGTACCACTAGTCCGTGGTTACAATATATATACTGCTTGTGGAGGATAGTCCGTGGTTACAATATATATACTGCTTGTGGAGGATAGTCCGTGGTTACAATATATATACTGCTTGTGGAGGATAGTCCGTGGTTACAATATATATACTGCTTGTGGAGGATAGTCTGTGGTTACAATATATATACTGCTTGTGGAGGATAGTCCGTGGTTACAATATATATACTGCTTGTGGAGGATAGTCCGTGGTCACAATATATATACTGCTTGTGGAGGATAGTCCGTGGTTACAATATATATATACTGCTTGTGGAGGGTAGTACAACAAACGGGGAGTAGAATGAAATTAGCTCTGAGGCACCCACACCACCGTATGTCCTCGGATCACGGCAAAACGCTCTGCTCTGCTGGGTGCGTGATTCTTGCAGGATTGGGTGGTCCTGTGAATTAGAGCGTCATGTGATTTTCGCTCACCATGAGGCAGGCCAAAACGACATGGGTTCGAGTCCTCGGCTAGTCGCAGTGTTGTTATTGTATGATTCAACGAAGGGAATGGCAACTTGAATTCCTTGGATGAAGAGCTCTTAACCCTCGTTTTCCCCTGACGATTATCCATCAATAATACTGTGTAGTATACAGACGCCCTGGGTATCAGACACAGGGTATCAGACACCCTGGGTGTCAGACACCCTGGG
>NC_091364.1:4524353-4576853 GCF_038502225.1 Cherax quadricarinatus | reverse complement strand
TGACCGCGGGTTCAATCCCGGCCGGGGTATGGTTTACTTACTATTGTATTTTTGTGAATGTTATATCAATGTATTTTGTCTTTAAATAAAATATGTGTTAAATATAGGGGGTGGTAGGAGAAAATTCTCAAACAGCTTCAGGGAGAACCTTGAGTTTTCCCTGAAGCAAGTTTATTCTTTTCTCTGAGGATGAGGTTCCCCAGGACAGTTCTAGAGGTGGTACCTCCCTATATTATATATATATATATATATATATATATATATATATATATATATATATATATATATATATATATATATATATATATATATATATATATATATATATATATATATATATATATATATATATGCAAAACAACCACTGTGAAAGAATAGTGAAATTTCAAGCACTTTTGTGACTACTCACCATCACATCCCACAATTAAGCAACACCTGACGTGCGACGACACGCGACTCATAAGAAAGAGAACACTGCAGCAGGCCCACTGGCCCAACTATATATATATATATATATATATATATATATATATATATATATATATATATATATATATATATATATACATATACATACATACATACATACATACATACATACATACATACATACATACATACATACATACATACATACACATACAGGTACATATATGCATATATAAGTGCACTTACAGACATATAAACAAGGAACAGTTATATAGCTATATAGACAGATATATAGTCACAGAGACACATAAATACTGTTGAGGAGGATCATAGAGATGGAGTACACTATCACACTCTCTTTTTCCTATTTTATTGCTCTCTTCTTCCGTTATTACTTCTGCATCACCACCTCTCTCCTTACCATCTTCCTCTTGGTTAAAAATGACTTCCAAGTTCCCTCTCCCGGGAGGACATATAGCCAGAGATGTCCCAGCCTCCACTGAAGCACACCTGCCTACGTGGAAGTATTGCTGTCACCGTTGATGCATCACTGCCACAGTTGATGCATCACTGCCACCGTTGATGCATCACTGCCACCGTTGATGCATCACTGCCACCGTTGATGCATCACTGCCACCGTTGACTTACCAACACCATCATTATAAAATAACTTCTGAGAGTCAAGTCTTATATTCATATCATTGTTTTCCCCACTCCAGCAACTCTTGATGACCCTTTCCTCCCACTCTGACCATCCTCTTCCTCTCTGGCTCTCAAACCCCTCTCATACCAACCACATCCCGCCCTCCTTCATACTACGACCACCCAGCTCTCTTCCCCTCCGCCCACACACCGCCCACACTCACGCCCACCTCCTCCCAGGTGCTGCTCCGGCGTCAACTTCTACAGGAATCCTCTACTTGACTTCAATCGCCATCATTTCCTGCCAATTTCCGAGCATCTTCCCAAGCTGCATTCTCTCTGTTGATCTTACAACTTGTGCAAGCTAAGTCACTGAAGCTCTCACAAACACCAGAATCTTCCTGTGGTGTGCCTGTGACTGGCTTCAATGATTCTCCTAACCTAACAACCCAGCCTGAGACAAGGTTCACTCTCTCCCTACTCCAAGTGCGTGTGTACTCACCTGTACTCAACTATTTGTGGTTGCAGAGGTCGAGTCATAGCTCTTGGCCCCCGGCTCTTCACTGATTGCTACTAGGTCCTCTCTCCCTGCTCCATGAGCTTTATCAAACCTCGTCTTAAAACTACGAATGGTTCCCGCCTCCACTATGTCACTTCCTAGGCTATTCCATTTCCTGACAACTCTATGACTGAAGAAATACTTCCTAACTTCCCTTTCACCCGTCTCGGTCTTCAACTTTCAACTGTGACCCCTTGTGTCTGTGTCCCATCTCTGGAACATCCTGTCTTTGTCCACCTTGTCTATTCCACGCAGTATTTTATATGTCGTTATCATGTCTCCCTGTCCCTCCTGTCCTCTAGTGTCGTCAGGCCAATGTCCCTTAACCTTTCTTCGTAGGACAATTCCCTTAGCTCTAGGACTAGTCTTGTTGCAAACCTTTGCACAAAGGGGGACAGCAGAGGGCAGCAAGGGGCTAGCTCCCTTAAGGTTTACTATACTAATAGCAGGAGTGTAAGACATAAGATAGATGAGCTAAGATTAATTGTAAGCGCAGGAAACATAGATATTATTGCTATAACAGAGACCTGGCTCAATCTGAAAGATAGAGAGATGCCTTCTGAATGTCACATACAAGGCTATAAATTATTCCACACTTACAGGGTCAACAGGAAGGGTGGTGGAGTAGCGACGTAAGTCAGAGACAATTTAAATTGCTGTGTTAGACAAGATATAAAATTAGAAGTGTCAGCCACTGAATCTGTTTGGTTACAGCTTCTCGAGGGCCGAGAAAAACTAATTTTTGGTGTGATTTACAGGACCCCAAATCTTGATAGGGAGTGCAGTAAACTTCTATGGGACGAAATTCGTAAGGCATCTACTTACGAAAATGTTGTGCTAATGGGAGATTTCAACTATAGAGAGATTGACTGAAGAAATTTGACAGGAAATTTAGAGTCAGGTGACTTTCTTGATACGATTCAGGATTGTTTTTTTAAAACAGTTCGTGACAGAACCAACTAGAGGAAATAATCTGCTTGACTTGGTTCTTGCCAGCAGGGAAACGCTAATTAATAATCTTGAGGTTAATGATAAGCTTGGAGAAAGTGATGATAAATCACTTAGTTTTAATATATCATGGAATTCCCCTAATAATGGCAATCAAGTCTCCGTCCCTGACTTCCGCTCGGCTGACTTCATAGGACTGAAAAATTACTTGGGTGGGCTGAACTGGAATGACCTGAATATGGTCAGGTAGGTGGTGATGATTGCCGATATGACGTTTTCCAGGGCATAGTTTTAGCTGCTCAGACAAATTATGTTCCAAATAGGGAAATCAGATCAAACAAAAATTATTCTAAATGGATGAACAATAGATTAAAACATCTAACTGGTCAAAAGAGAGGCATATATAGGCCAGTCAAAAGAGGAGAGGGGCAATTAAGAAATCAATATATTCAATTAAAGAGAAAAATAAAAAAGGGAATAAGAAAAGCAAAAAGAGATTATGAGGTTAAAGTTGCAAGAGAATCGAAGACTAACCCAAAAGGATTCTTTCAGGTACACAGAAGTAAGATCAGGGACAAGATAGGCCCACTCAAAAGTTAATCGAGTCAGCTCACTGACAGTGATAAGGAAATGCGAAGAATTTTTAACACACTTCCTCTCAGTTTTTACACAGGAAGATACTAGCGATATTCCAGAAATAATAAATTATGTAGAACAGGACGATAATAAACTATTTATGATTAGGGTCACAAGTGACATGGTCCTTAGGCAAATAGATAAATTAAAACCTAACAAATCCCCAGGCCCCGATGAACTGTACACAAGGGTTCTAAAGAAATGTAAAGAGGAGCTTAGCAAACCTTTAGCTAATCTTTCCAACATATCACTACAAACTGGCATTGTGCCAGATAAGTGGAAAATGGTAAATGTGATACCTAATTTTCAAAGCAGGTGACAGGTCCTTAGTTTCGAACTATAGACCAATAAGCCTAACCTCCATAGTGGGAAAATTTATTGAATCATTAATTGCCGAGGCAGTTCGTAGCCACCTTGAAAAGGATAAATTAATCAACGAATCTCAGCATGGTTTTACAAAGGGGCGTTCCTGCCTTACGAATTTATTAACTTTTTTCACTAAGGTATTTGAGGAGGTAGATCATGGTAATGAATCTGATATTGTGTATATGGACTTCAGTAAGGCTTTTGACAGGGTCCCACATCAGAGACTATTGAGGAAAATTAAGGCACTTGGAATAGGAGGAGAATTTTTTTCCTGGATAGAGGCATGGTTGACAAATAGGCAGCAGAGAGTTTGCATAAATGGGGAGAAATCAGAGTGGGGAAGCGTCATGAGCGGTGTTCCACAGGGATCAGTGTTGGGTCCCCTGTTGTTCACAATCTACATAAACGACATAGATGAGGGCACAAAGAGCGACATAAGCAAGTTTGCCGATGACACCAAAATAGGCCGTCGAATTCATTCTGACGAGGACATTAGACCACTACAGGAAGATTTGAATAGACTGATGCAATGGTCGGAGAAGTGGCAGACGCAGTTTAATATAGACAAATGCAAAGTTCTAAATATTCGACAAGACAATAACCATGCCACATATAAACTAAATAATGTAGGTCTTAATATTATGGATTGCAAAAAAGATTTAGGAGTTCTGGTTAGCAGTAATCTGAAACCAAGACAACAGTGCATAAGTGTCCTTGGCTTCATATCAAGAAGCATAAATAATAGGGGTCCTCAGGTTGTTCTTCAACTTTATGTATCCTTGGTTAGGCCTCATTTAGATTATACTGCACAGTTTTGGTCACCGTATTACAGAATGGATATAATTGCTCTGGAAAACGTACAAAGGAGGATGACAAAGTTGATCCCATGTATCAGAAACCTTCCCAATGAATATAGACTGAGGGCCCTGAATCTGCACTCTCTAGGGGATATGATTGAGGTGCATAAATGGAAGACAGGAATAAATAAGGGGGATGTAAATGGCGTGCTGAAAATATCTAGCCAAGACAGGACTCGCAGCAATGGTTTTAAGTTGGAAAAATTCGGATTCAGGAAGGATATAGGAAAGCACTGGTTTGGTAATAGAGTTGCGGATGAGTGGAACAAACTCCCGAGTACAGTTATAGAGGCTAAAAAGTTGTGTAGTTTTAAAAATAGGTTAGATAAATAGATGAGTGGGTGTGGGTGGGTGTGGGTGGGTGTGAGTTGGACCTGATTAGCTTGTGCTACTAGGTCAGTTGCCGTGTTCCTTCCTTAAGTGAATGTGACCTGACCTGACTAGGTTGGGTGCATTGGCTTAAGCCGGTAGGAGACTTGGACCTGCCTCGCAAAGGCCAGTAGGCCTGCTGCAGTGTTCCTTCTTTCTTATGTTCTTATGTTCTCTAATTTCTTGACGCGCTTGACCAGATGTGGATTCCAAACTGGTGCTGCATACTCCAGTATGGGCCTGATGTATATGGTGTTGTTACACCCTTTTGTTCATTTTGCTCATTTTCTTCTTATCACAATGGTATACTATTACATGTTATTTTTGCTATTTCACTTAATGTTATATTCAGGAGTAATTCCATTAGTAGCTAAAATGGATTTACTCGACTTTATAATATTATCTGGTCGTATTACTTAGCTTTGTATTTAGGTAGGTCATTTAATTAGTGTCAACTGCTGGTGACCTGGCCAAGCACCAGTAGGTGTTTTGAGCTGCTCGACCCCTGCTCCGACCGAGGCAAAGTGGGCTGGTAAAGCCTCACAGAGTTCAGTTCTTACCTTCCTCACCTCTCGTGAGGGAAGCTCCCTGATTCCTGGATTTAAACTTCTGGTCCCACATGAGGTTCCCTAGTGACCCTCCAGTACCTCGGACGGTATCTGACAGAAACGTCTCGGACGAGGTGTGTGTAGCTGTTTTGGAGACGCTGGTGATTGTCCCTAGCTCTGCTAGGAGTGAATTTAAGCAGTATTGGTTCAAAGAGGACGGTGAAAAAGTCATGGGAGACAGACTCGCCTCAAAATTCCTTTAAGTGTAAAATATTCCTAATCTCACTTAGTATATTATGAAAGTTGAATAAGAGTGAATTATTATTGAAGTGTTACGTCTTCTGTCTCATTTGGATTGAGTTAAGTAAAGTGTTATTATGTTAAGAGAAGGTGTTATGATACTAGAGCCGTTCAGTACTATAATCAAGATAATACTGTGTATTATCTTTTAAGTGAACTTAAGTGTAAATTTCATGAGTACTCTGTTATATGGTGCGACCTTTTTAAAGTTAATATAAAACCCTTCTATGGTTTATTAAGAAACTTAATAAAAAACCGGAAAGAAACATTGTGATTGTTTACTACTGAACAGTTGAATGATTTCATCTAGAACAGGATGTTCAGTCCTGTTTGTTGCAAGAAAGGGCTAAACAGGCTTAAGTAGTGGCACTGTACGCAACAGGTGTACAGAGTCATGAACGATTCCTTACTCAGGTATCGGAACGCAATCCGTAGGTTTGCCAGAGCCCGTATGCTGCAGCAGTTATCTGATTGATGTGTGCCTCAGGAGATGTGCTCGGTATTATACTCGCCCCCAGATCTTTTTCCTTGAGTGAGGTTTGCAGTCTTTGGTCGCCTAGACTATACTGTGTCTGCGGTCTTCTTTGCCCTTCCCCGATCTTCATGACTTTGCATTTGGCAGGGTTAAATTCAAGAAGGCAGTTGCTGGACCAGGCTTGTAGCCTGTCCAGGTCTCTTTGTAGTCCTGCCTGATCCTCGACCGATTTGATTCTCCTCATTAACTTCACATCATCTGTAAACAAGGACACTTCTGAGTCTATCCCTTCCGTTATGTCATTCACATATACCAAAAACAGCACAGGTCCTAGGAATGACCCCTGTGGAACTCCGCTTGTCACAGGCGCCCACTCTGACACCTTGTCACGTACCATGACTCGTTGTTGCCTCCCTGTCAGGTATTCTCTGATCCATTGCAGTGCCTTTCCTGTTATGTGTGCCTGATCCTCTAGCTTTTGCAGTAACCTCTTGTGAGGAACTGTGTCGAAGGCCTTCTTGCAGTCCAAGAAAATGCAGTCTATCCACCCCTCTCTTTCTTGTCTTACTTCTGTCACCTTGTCATAAAACTCCAGTAGGTTTGTGACACAGGATTTTCCTTCCCTGAAACCGTGCTGGTTATCGATTATACGTTTGTTTCTTTCCAGGAGCTCCACCACTCTCCTCCTGATAAAATCTCCATGGCTTTGCATGCTATACACGTTAGTGACACAGGTCTGTAGTTTAATGCCTCGTGTCTGTCTCCTTTTTTAAAAATTGGGACTACATTTGCCATCTTCCATACCTCAGGGAGTTGCCCAGTTTCAATGGATGTGTTGAAGATCTTTGTTAGTGGCACACACAGCAACTCAGCTGTCTGTGTGTGTGTTTGTTTTAGAAAGAGAAAGAAACACCTGCAAAAGGAACACTAGCCAATAAACACCTATGAAAACCTATATACGAATATGAACACCTGCAAACATCTGTCTCTCACCACATACACATCTGCTAACTTGTTTCTAGCTATATAGACTTCTATGAACATCTCTAAATACCTGTATACCTATCTGATCACCTGTGAACACATGTATCTAGTTGCGTAAACCTCTGTAAACATTTCTGAATGTTTATGAACACGTTCTGCACACCTGTGAATACTTGTAGTCATCTGTGAACGGCACTGAACACCTGTGAGCGTCTTTGAACATCTGACAACCTTTTTACGCCACCTATGTACATTTGGGAAAACGTGCAAGCTTACAAATACCCCTGAACACCTGTGAACACTTGTGAACACGTCTCCAGCAGCGAACAGCTGTGTACACTTGCATACATGGGATGCTGACTAGTCTGGGGCTCTGTAGATAGTGGCTAAATGACTCTCTAATTGGTCAATTTTCCCAGAGAGCTGAACTCTCAGCCAATCAGGGACAACCTGTACTAATTGCCCGCATGAACACTGTCTGATGGGTGGTGGTGGTGGTGGTGGTGGTGGTGGTGGTGGTGGTGGTGGTGGTGGTGGTGGTGGTGGACTCACCTAGTTGTACTCACCTAGTTGAGGTTGCGGGGGTCGAGTCCGAGCTCCTGGCCCCGCCTCTTCATTGATCGCTACTAGGTCACTCTCCCTGAGCCGTGAGCTTTATCATACCTCTGCTTAAAGCTATGTATGGATCCTGCCTCCACTACATCGCTTCCCAAACTATTCCACTTACTGACTACTCTGTGGCTGAAGAAATACTTCCTAACATCCCTGTGATTCATCTGTGTCTTCAGCTTCCAACTGTGTCCCCTTGTTACTGTGTCCAATCTCTGGAACATCCTGTTATTGTCCACCTTGTCAATTCCTCTCAGTATTTTGTATGTCGTTATCATGGATGGTGTGTGTGTGTACTCACCTAGTTGTACTCACCTAGTTGAGGTTGCAGGGGTCGAGTCCGAGCTCCTGGCCCCGCCTCTTCACTGGTCGCTACTAGGTCACTCTCCCTGAACCGTGAGCTTTATCATACCTCTGCTTAAAGCTATGTATGGATCCTGCCTCCACTACATTGCTTCCCAAACTATTCCACTTACTGACTACTCTGTGGCTGAAGAAATACTTCCTAACATACCTGTGATTCATCTGTGTCTTCAACTTCCAACTGTGTCCCCTTGTTACTGTGTCCAATCTCTGGAAAATCCTGTTTTTGTCCACCTTGTCAATTCCTCTCAGTATTTTGTATGTCGTTATCATGTCCCCCCTATCTCTCCTGTCCTCCAGTGTCGTCAGGTTGATTTCCCTTAACCTCTCCTCGTAGGACATACCTCTTAGCTCTGGGACTAGTCTTGTTGCAAGCCTTTGCACTTTCTGTGTGTGTGTGTGTGTGTGTGTGTGTGTGTGTGTGTGTGTGTGTGTGTGTGTGTGTGGGTGTGTGTGGTGTGGATGGCATGTGAGAGGTGAGTGTGTGGTGTGTGGGTGGTGTATGGATGGTGTATGGGTGGTATATGGGTGATGTATGGATGGTGTATGGGTGGTGTATGCGTGGTGTGGGTGATATGGCTGGTATATGGGTGGTGTATGGGTGATATGGGTGGTGGTATGGATAGTACATGTATATGGGTGGTGTATGGGTGATATGAGTGGTGGTATGGGTGGTATATGGGTGGTGTATGGATAATATGGGTGGTGGCATGGGTGGTTTATGGGTGGTTTATGGGTAGTTGATGGGTGGTTGATGGGTGGTTTATGGGTGGTTTATGGGTGATTTATGGGTGGCATGATTGTTACATTACTAAAAAAAGAGCCCATTTAAATTATTTAAATAAACCAAAAGATTTCAAGAACTAGTCAAAATTTCTTATAAAGATTAATACAAGCATAAAAAATAAACACGAAAATAAATTTAATAATAATGCTACTAGCAATAAAAAAAATAAAAATAATTGGCCCAAAACAGGTGTTTTCTTCCCAAGTTTATTCGGTATTTAAAACCCACTTAAGTGAATGCAAATTTTCCATTTTTTGCCCTTAAGTGACTTGGGAAAAATCCCATTTTTTTGTGTCCAGAGAAACTATATATATGTTGGTGTTATGTATAATATCCTTGACCCTGAGAGAGAGAGAGAGAGAGAGAGAGAGAGAGAGAGAGATAGAGAGAGAGAGATAGAGAGAGAGAGAGACACATTCTGACTATATATTACAACCTATTAAAGTCTTCATTCGATGTTAACTTAGCATATTTCTGCCCATTTAAGAATAAAATTCGTAACCCTTGAGGCCTAACCATTACCATTACCACCAGTAACCACTACTACCACCACTACCACCCTCACTACCACCACTACCACCAACAACCACCACTACGACCAACCACCATCACCCCCACCACCACCACCACCACCACCACCAACCACCACTACCACCACCAACCACCACTACCACCACCAACCACCACTACCACCACCAACCACCACTACCACCACCAACCACCACTACCACCACCAACCACCACTACCACCAACAACCACCACTACCACCCTCACTACCACCACTACCACCAACAACCACCACTACGACCAACCACCATCACCCCCACCACCACCACCACCACCACCACCAACCACCACTACCACCACCAACCACCACTACCACCACCAACCACCACTACCACCAACCACCATCACCACCACTACCACCACCAACAACCACCACTAACCACCACAACCACCACCACTACCACCAACAACCACCACCACCAACCACTACTACCACCAACAACCACCACCAACCACTACTACCACCAACAACCACCACCAACAACCACTACTACCTCCAACAACCACCACCAACAACCACTACTACCACCAACAACCACTACTACCACCAACAACCACCACTACCACCAACAACCATCACCACCACCAACCACCACTAACCACCACAACCACCACAACAACCACCACCACCAACCAAAACTCTCCCTCCGTTAAAACTCCCAGAAAAGTTTAAGTGTAAAATGGTTGTCAATGCGGCATAAACCAGATAATAATAAGTAATTACTGCTGCATAAAAGTCGAGGAGTTGACTTAATTCCCTCGTTTGTAACTTCTGAGTTGGGAAGACAAATGTCTGCCAACTACAAGCGATATTGAACCTTATAAACACCACCATCCAGACTATTTTCTTACTTTGGTAGTAGCAGTGGTAGTAGTAGTAGCAGTAGTAGTAATAGTAGTAGTAATAATAATAATTACAATAACAGCAACACTATCAACAGCACTAATAATAACAATAATAAAAACAACAGCAGTAACAACAACAATAACAACAATAACAACAATAATAATAATAATAATAATAATAATAATAATAATCTAAACAATATTTAAGTTGTTAACGTAGGGTTAAATGGAAGTTATATATTATAACTAAAGAATATCTACTAAATCTCTCTCTCTCTCTCTCTCTCTCTCTCTCTCTCTCTCTCTCTCTCTCTCTCTCTCTCTCTCTCTCTCTCTCTCTCTCTCTCTCTCTCTCTCTCTGTCGGTAATGACCAATATTGTTTTCTCTCACAAAATAAAAGGTAATGCAAGAAATGCCTTAATTTTTAAATCTCTCTGCCTTTCTGTCACTCCCTTTTATCCTCTCTCTCCTTCCTCTCCCCTCTCCTTCCTCTCCCCTCTCCTTCCTCTCCCCTCTCCTTCCTCTCCCCTCTCCTTCCCCTTCTCGTCTTCAATTTTTTACCTCCCCGGAGTGCAAGGTTTACACCAGGTACCAGGCATGGTTTACATCAGGTACAAGGCAGTGTTTACACCAGGTACCAGTCAAGGTTTACACCAGGTACCAGTCAAAGTTTACACCAGGTACCAGGCAGTGTTTACACCAGGTACCAGTCAAGGTTTACACCAGGTACCAGGCAGGGTTTACACCAGGTACCAGTCAATTTTACACCAGGTACCAGCGTGTTAGTCGACTGGTGTGGGTCGAGCACAGGAAGAAAACCACTATAGAAAGGTGTCAGAAACTTGAGAACAGATGGAAGTTATATCGTCGACAAATGGCCACTGTATAATTCCTCACCAGGTGGAGGTATTAAACTGTGGGAGAAAAGAATGGAGGAGCACTGCAGGAGGTCTACTGGCATATGCCTGTGTTTCTAGTTTGAGGGAACTGACCACCTCCTACCAAGGCTGACGGACTGATCACGCCAAAATTATTTCTTGTGCTGTCTCCCAGTGGTATTTCTTCCCCTGTGTTCGACTGAAGAAGTTGCAGAATGAGACACTTGTGCAACTTTAATAAAGATTTCTCAGACCTGGTTTCAGGCCTGGTCTCACACCGGGCCGCGGGGGGCGTTGACCCCTGAAACCCTGTCCAGGTGTACTCCAGATAGGTGTCTCACTCTTTGTCGGTTTTCAAACCATTTCCATCACACTCGACTGAAAAAACCTACTGTGCAGGCGAAACGTTTCGGCTGAAAAGACGTCTAAGTGTTCGAAATGTGTTCTATTCGTCAATGTTTTTCCTTTTGTGAACTGCTTAGTACTTGTTCCTACAGTGTGTGTTATAATGTTTAGGAAAAACATCTCGTTTTCCTTGTAGGTTTAATTACGTTTCTCTTATCTTCTCCCCTGATTTCTTGCCACCCCTTTTCTCATTTTCTCTCCTCCCTCCCGTCATCAATTTTTCTTCTCATTCCCGCGATTCCATGATGCTCCTTCAGTCTTCTCATCCTTTTCTCTGTCCATCACTCTCCCACTCCCCATTCATCCCTCTCACGCTCACTTCCTTTCCCATCACTCTTACCCTCTCCCCTCTTCCCTCGATCACTCTCACCCGCTCCCATTCCCCTCCATCACTCCAACCCTCTTTTATTCCCCTTCCATAGCTCTCGCCCTCTTCCATTCCCATTACATCACTCTCTCCCTCTCCCATTCCCCTCCGTCACTCCCAACTTCTCTTATTCCCCTTCCATCATCCCCTTCTCTCACATTTATCTTCCATCACTCCCACCCTCTACTATTCCTCCTCTCCCTCAAAGCAATATCTTCTTCCCTCATATATTTTTACGATTTCATGCTTCTGTACATACATAACTCTCCCAGTCTTTCTCTCTCTCTCTCTCTCTCTCTCTCTCTCTCTCTCTCTCTCTCTCTCTCTCTCTCTCTCTCTCTCTCTCTCTCTCTCTCTCTCTCTCTCACATATTTACATGGAAATGAGATGGGTACGAGTCTCCCGTGTGGCTTGCTAATTTGGTGTTGGTTTGAGTACCATCGTCAGGTTGGTTTCTGAGGTGTGGTGGTGGTGGTGGTTGTTGTTGTTGTGGTGGTTGTTGTAGTTGTGGTTGTTGTGATAGTCGTAACAACTATTGTCGTATTAGTTTATGGAGTTGTTTAAGCTGTAGCAGTTTTTGTAGTTGATTTAACATCACCAAAGTGCTGAATAACACACATGTTGAAGACGGAGGTGTTTTTATTGACGGCAATTAAGACGCTCAGGTGTTTCGCTTGTGTCTTATTCAGTTGTTTAAGCAATTGTTGTTGGAAATGTAGAATTATTTGTAAGCAATGCAGCAGCTGTAGCAGGTGTTGTAGATGTTGTAGCAGTGCAGCTTTGCCATGAGCAGCTAGAGTCAGACTTAGAGCGTGAGATTACCAACGCTCTAAGGAGCTCCTACAAGGTCCGAGCTGCCAGAATAAACCTCCTCTTTAAGCTATTTTATTAATCAGACAAAAACAGAGCTTAATTTGCGTTGATCTAATTGAACCTGGCCTGACTTTATTGTGGAAATGTTTCGCCCATCAGTGGCCATATTTTAGGTACCAGTTTATACACTGAAGGACTTCATGCATTTATTCTTCCTACTCTGCCTTGTGGATTAGTCTTTAGTAGGGGACTGTGTTAAATGCTTCCCTGTAGTCCTGGAAGATGCAGTTCAACCCGTCTTTTTGTGTGTCAGTAATTCTTCCCCAGAGTTCAAGTCGGTTTGTCAAGCAAGTTGTACCTTTTCTTAAATCCGTGTTAGTTTTAAGAAATGTGTGTGTGTGTGTGTGTGTGTGTGTGTGTGTGTGTGTACTCACCTAGTTGTGGTTGCAGGGGTCGAGTCATAGCTCGTGGCCCCCGCCTCTTCACTGGTCGCTATGGGTCACTCTCCCTGTGCCATGAGCTTTATCATGCCTCTGCTTAAAGCTATGTATGGATCCTGCCTCCACTACATCGCTGTGTGTGTGTGTGTGTTTGTGTTTGTGTGTGTGTGTGTGTGTGTGTGTGTGTGTGTGTGTGTATGTGTTTGATTATAATGAGGATGAAGACAGTTCCCTGTATGTTATAATTTTATGCTAAGTAATTCATGAAACTGTCTGGCTTAGGAATTAATCTTAAGCAAGGCATTACCATGGTACCAATGGCAGCTTGTATGTATGTGTATGTATGTATGTATGTTTATGTATATGAATATATGTGTATATTTAAGTATGTATGCATGTGTATGCAAAATGTATGTATGTATGTATGTATATATGTATGTATGTATGTATGTATGTATGTATGGTCTGTTGGTTTCTTAGTCACGAAGTCAGGTCAGACAGATCTTACCTCCACGCTAATGTCTCCAGAGTTCTAGTAACTAACCACTGTGTACTAGTTTCTTAGTTACACTCCACTAACCAGCAAACAGCGTCTCGCAAGACAAGCCTCCTCCAACTCGCCGAAAACACAAGAACAATTGCCCTTATTTGACTTTAAGAAAGTTGATCCTCGTTACGAAGGAGGTCATTAAGCGGGCTGGTGTTAAAAGTAATTCTGTTTCTCTCACTGTGATTCAATGGAAATGCTGCTGGAAGGGAGGGGATGGGAGGAAAGAAGGTGGGAGAAGGGAGTGCAAGAAGGAAGAAGTAGTGAGAGGGTGAAATTAGGGAGAAGAAAGGAGGGGTGTGAACGGAGGTAATGGACAGGAGGGGGAGAGAGGAGAAAAAAGTGAAAGGAGGGATGGGAAGGGAAGAGGTAAGAGGAGAAAAGGTCAGACGAAAAAGCGGAGAGGGGAAGGAGAAGGAGGAGGAGAAAGATGAGAGGAAGAGGCGAGAGAAGAGAGAGGACACGGGTAAGGCGGAGTCGTGTGCGATTGAACTGCCAAGACGGTCATTTTGGCCTCCTTGTTTCTAACTGATCTTCTCCTTCATTGTGCTCCTAATGTCTTCCTGGTATCTGTGACAATGTTACCATGCCTGTTCTGATGTTATCATCCCTGTTCTGATGTTATCATCCCTATTGCCGTGTTATCATCCCTGTTGAAATGTTACCATCCCTGTTACAATGTTACCATCCCTGGTACGATGTTGAGGCTTACCTGTGATGTTACTTATCCTCTTCCTGATGTTTATTGCCTCGTTTGGATGTTATTGTTCCAAATTTCAATGTCTCCGTTTTGCTCTTCATATCTTTCCCACAACAGACAACTCATCACAACACACAGCTCATCACTATAAACATCTCACCACAATACGCAACTCACCACAACACAAAACTCACCACACATCACCTCAGTTATTCAAATCATTATTGCCTTAATTTATATTAATTAATTTTTCAATATTTACTACAAATCAAGGCAATAAATCATTGCAACATGACCTTCTTAAATCGATTGCAAAGGCAACTGCACAAGAAGAAATATCTGGCTTAACTTTTAGATTCGAGATGCTGCATCTGCTCTTGTTATCACCTCCCCAGATAAGCACTGTAGCAACCGTGTTGAGTTAGACATAAGTAACAACGTGCTGTTTACACTGTAAACTGAATTGTTCGCCATCTTTATGGCACTGAAGGCTAGCGTACGGCCATGAGTTTGACTTCCATGTCATTTCTGAAGCACTCATAATGAGGCTGGCAACATGCTCATTGGAGAGAAGGTAATTAATATGCAATTCTTATGCATTATTTCGGTTTTATGTAGCTCCTCCATTCAAAAGTTGATAAATTAGCTAAAGAAAGTATCACGATGTTCGTATATCTTTAGGTAGCAATAAAAAATGAAACTGACAGAGGGGTAAATAAAGAATCTGAGTGTCATAGGAATACAGTTGTAAGTCTGGGTAGATCTATAACTCACTATGATAGTGTGAACGTAGATAAGCACATCTAGAGAGCTACTTGCAATGTAAACAGACTTGTAAAAACCAGGCTCGGGTTTGGTTACAAGTACTGACTGCAAAGTATGTGGTCAGCCTCATAATCCCTTTCTCGAACACTATATGCTTGATTTTCCACGTGGAGATATACAGTACAATAAACCATACCCCAGCTGGGATTGAACCCGCGGTCAGAGAGTCTCAAAACTCCAGCCCGTCGCGTTAGCCACTAGACCGGCTAGCTGGTCTAGTGGCTAACGCCACGGGCTGAAGTTTTGAGACTCTCTGACCGCGGGATCAACCCAGCCGGGGTATGGTTTGTTTGCAATCGTGTCAATACGATTTCGTGAGTCAGTACAATAACCTATGTGATATGTCAAGGTATCTTATTAATTCACGTAAGATACCAAGCATTTTAAGCAAATATTCTTAATTTTCTTGGAACAAGTATGACATAAATTTGACATATATATGAAGATATACTCTCGTTAAACCCTCTGGGGACTAATTAATAGAGCCTCGGACATTAAAGTCTGGCAAATCCCGGATATCCGGAGGCCCAAGTCGGCATTCAGTGAACGAGTGTATTCTATTGCCCTCTTGATAACTTAAGAGGCGTTCAATGAGTTTTCCTGCATCTTCAAGAGCGTTCAATGGCCCTTCCCTCACCCAAAGAACGTTCAGTGGCCCTCCTTGCAGTTCAACATGTGTTTAATTTCCCCTCTTAACATGCCAAAAGGTGTTCCTTGGTTCCTTACCTCCCTTAGAGCGTTCATTTACTCTCAGACATTTCAAAATGATCAATCATGCATCCTAAAAGGCTTTCAATTACCTTCCATGCGTCCCAAAGTACATTCAGCTACCTGAATGTGGCGTTCAGTGGCCCTCCCACTATCTCAAAGGGGTGTTCAGTGGCCCTCCCGCCATCCCAAAGGTGCGTTCAAAGCCCCAACATTCCAAAAGGGCGTTTAATGGCCCTCTGTACGCCCCAAAAAGGACGATCATTGAACGTGCCATCCCACGAGGCAATCTAACTTCGACACCCTCTTATTTTTATTCAGGAGAGAGCCACAGCATTTAAGGCACGCTGGCTACCGACTGCCAAATAAAATAGTCTTCCCCTGGACAGTTGAAATGACTTACTCTGAAAGGGGAAAAAGATCCCCAGTTTTCTGTAACGTTCATTTCAATATTTTTCCATTTTTTTTTTTTGCTAACTTACGTGGGGATGAGATTTGTAGTTGCTAAGGTAGGGTGTTCAGTGACTCGTGTTTAGTAATGTACAGTTTTATTGGTATGTAAATTTGATTTTTTTGGCTACTTTCAGAGCCAAAATTTTGACTCTAAATAAAAAAACACTCCATGTTATGATAATATAGCAATATCATGTAAGTTTTTTTTCGAGTTATTTTGAGGCATTAAAACTCCTTAATAAAGGTTAAAATGATGGTTTCTAATTTAATATTATTTATTTGTCAAATAATAAAGTCGATAACAATAAGAACAAAGTTATATATATAGAGAAGAATATCTCTCTCAGTGTGTTATCTTAGTACTTTCCCAGTTATCTTGTGCTTACAAGATTTCGAGTGTTGATAAATGAAGGAGCTTTTCTGTGTATATCTAAGTATTTATGATTAATTATTCTATGTATATGATATATTATATACCTACAAGACTGTCAATAACACAATTTGTTGTTGGTGGTATCACTGAGAATGTTTCGTCTACCAGGGACAGAAACATGTCGACTACAGCATGTCAACATGTCGACTACAGCATGTCAACATGTCGACTACAGCATGTCAACATGTCGACTATAACATGCCAGCTCCAAAATTTCTAAATACTTCCCCAAAATTTCTAAATACTTTCCCTTCCTCCACATTTCCTCCCTCCAGTCTGATATCTAATATTTCATTGCCTAATCTTTTTTTCTTACGGTCGTCTCATTGCTCTTTCCTATGTTTATCTTCAGTTCTCGTAACCTTCGGAGAAGTAAGCAAAACTGCATTTAGGTAGAAATCTTGAGATTTCTCCTAGACGCAGTTTGAATATTTTTCTTCTAGGCCCTATATTTTTTACATATTCATTGCCCCATATAGAGGATTAAAATACGTGTGGAAATTTAATTTAATCTACGGAGCTTCAGACTCTTGAGAGGTTGAAGGGGAATCCAAGATGCAGCTAGCGTGACCCCTCTGGATCGCCACACTGAGGTCTATGGTTTCACTAATGTTAGAACCCAACTCTCTGAGGATACTCGTGGTATGTTTTCCCCAAGAGCCGCAGGTCTCTTATCCTGTTGGGACGAAGCTGTACCAGAGGGCTACGTTTCTGTATTTATTGAGCCTGTGTTGTATCCTGTATGTGTCGTCCAAGGTAGATGCTGAAGTATAGACCCACACCACCTGTCTGCCACTCTTTTAGGGATATAAAGAATTACTTATGACATATAACTGCCATTATGCATACCTACCATAGCATGTGTGTGTGATCAGAAATATATCTTCTTCATCGAAGACGCTGAAGAAACACTTCGTGATATCCCTGGAACTCATCAGTGTCTTCGACTTCCAACTGCGTATATATTCTGAAAAGTGTACACGCATCAAGACCTGAAAATATGTTCACATATTTAAAAGTAAAGCGAGGAGCCAGAATGCAACGCTTCACCTCTTTCCTGGAAGGAATTATCCAGCAGGAATCTCTCAGCTGCTAGCAAGGTTTGTTGACAGGATGACCCAGTCCAGTACACACTACAACGCTTTCTTGGATGGATGATTTACGCTTAAAGCAAATTGATTACATTAGGGTCATCAAAGCTGCATGTCCACTGTACAATAACTGACAAGGATCCTTCTAAATTAATCTATATACCACATTTTTTGTTTACAGTAAATCAGGAAATCTAGATTCTTCTTCTTCTTCTTCTTCTTCTTATGATTATTATTATTATTATTTAATTGTATTCATCAGAAAATGCGAGAACTCTCAACAATGAAGCTAAATGATGAATTAGAAAAATTTCCTCTTATCAATCAGAAATTTTTACGATCTGCAGGAAAGTCTGAAAGTGATTATGGTGCCATACAGTGTAAAGTGGTTATGGTGCCATACAGTGTAAAGTGGTTATGGTGCCATACAGTGTAAAGTGGTTATGGTGCCATACAGTGTAAAGTGGTTATGGTGCCATACAGTGTAAAGTGGTTATGGTGCCATACAGTGTAAAGTGGTTATGGTGCCATACAGTGTAAAGTGGTTATGGTGCCATACAGTGTAAAGTGGTTATGGTGCCATACAGTGTAAAGTGGTTATGGTGCCATACAGTGTAAAGTGGTTATGGTGCCATACAGTGTAAAGTGGTTATGGTGCCATACAGTGTAAAGTGGTTATGGTGCCATACAGTGTAAAGTGGTTATGGTGCCATACAGTGTAAAGTGGTTATGGTGCCATACAGTGTAAAGTGGTTATGGTGCCATACAGTGTAAAGTGGTTATGGTGCCATACAGTGTAAAGTGGTTATGGTGCCATACAGTGTAAAGTGGTTATGGTGCCATACAGTGTAAAGTGGTTATGGTGCCATACAGTGTAAAGTGGTTATGGTGCCATACAGTGTAAAGTGATTATGGTGCCATACACTGTAAAGTGATTATGGTGCCATACAGTGTAAAGTGATTATGGTGCCATACAGTGTAAAGTGTTTATGGTGCCATTCAGTGTAAAGTGATTATGGTGCCATACACTGTAAAGTGATTATGGTGCCATACAGTGTAAAGTGATTATGGTGCCATACAGTGTAAAGTGATTATGGTGCCATACAGTGAAAAGTTATTATGGTGCCATACAGTGTAAAGTGATCATGGTGCCATACAGTGTAAAGTGATTATGGTGCCATACAGTGTAAAGTGATTATGGTGCCATACAGTGTAAAGTGATTATGGTGCCATACAGTGTAAAGTGATTATGGTGCCATACAGTGTAAAGTGATTATGGTGTCATACACTGTAAAGTGATTATGGTGCCATACAGTGTAAAGTGATTATGGTGCCATACACTGTAAAGTGATTATGGTGCCATACCGTGTAAAGTGATTATGGTGCCATACACTGTAAAGTGATTATGGTGCCATACACTGTAAAGTGATTATGGTGCCATACACTGTGAAGTGATTATGGTGCCATACACTATGAAGTGATTATGGTGCCATACACTGTGAAGTGATTATGGTGCCATACACTGTAAAGTGATTATGGTGCCATACACTGTAAAGTGATTATGGTGCCATACACTGTAAAATGATTATGGTGTCATACAGTGCAAAATGATTATGGTGCCATACACTGTAAAGTGATTATGGTACCATACACTCTAAAGTGATTATGGTACCGTACAGTGTAAAGTGATTGTGGTACCATAAACTGTAAAATGATTATGGTGCCTTATAGTGCAAAGTGATTATGGTGCCATACAGCATAAAGTGATCATGGTGCCATACAGCATAAAGTGATCATGGTGCCATACAGCATAAAGTGATCATGGTGCCATACAGCATAAAGTGATCATGGTGCCATACAGCATAAAGTGATCATGGTGCCATACAGCATAAAGTGATCATGGTGCCATACAGCATAAAGTGATCATGGTGCCATACAGCATAAAGTGATCATGGTGCCATACAGCATAAAGTGATCATGGTGCCATACAGCATAAAGTGATCATGGTGCCATACAGCATAAAGTGATCATTACCAGCTGCCATGATTACTTTCAGAAGTTAACATGTTATTTAAAAAAAAACATTGCTTGTATTTCGAATAATTCCTCTGCTTTAACCCGTGTAAAAAAACTAAAGCTGCCTTGATAACCGTATGACTGTACGTGTTCGTATGAATCTAACCTGCCTTGATAACCGTATGACTGTACGTGTTCGTATGAATCTAACTTGCCTTGATAACCATATGACTGTACGTGTTCGTATGAATCTAACTTGCCTTGATAACCGTATGACTGTACGTGTTCGTATGAATCTAACCTGCCTTGATAACCGTATGACTGTACGTGTTCGTATGAATCTAACCTGCCTTGATAACCGTATGACTGTACGTGTTCGTATGAATCTAACCTGCCTTGATAACCGTATGACTGTACGTGTTCGTATGAATCTAACTCAACATTCAGCTGACTGCATAAATTCATGCAAAACGATTTGCAATAGTTATTTCGTCGTATGCAATTTCCTGGCTTGCTCTTTGATTACACATAAGATAAAACGCGTAATAAACGCGAGTGGTGGATTATAAAAACTAGATTGATCCGTCATGGAAAATAGTGTACACTATCTCCATGATCGTGTTTTTTTCAAAATGGCTAATTAATGTTATTGGTGAATTTAATGATGATTTTGATATTACAGGGAGAGGGGTGCCTTTTTCAGTGCCTATATGGTATTCTATGACATGTTTCAGACTCGTTGGCTGGGGCAGTAAGCTTAGAACTGGGCGTAATGACGCAGCGCTGTATAGCCCTTGTGGTTTAGCGCTTTTTTTATTATAATAATAATAATGGGCGTAATGACAACACCAGCATCACCCCTGCCACTACATCTCCACTTCCTTCTTCCTCTCTTTATCCCGTTCCTGTCTCATCTCTCCTATACATACTGGCTTCCTCACCTTCGTGTGTTAACGAGACTTGACTTACGAAATCGTAATGACACGATTGCAAACAAACCATACCACGGGTGGGGCTTGGACCCGCGGTCAGACCAGTTTTACGGCTCTCTGACCTAGGGTTCAAGCCCCACCAGTGGTATGATTTAACTAGACTTGTAAATGGTTCTAATCTGAGCGAAATGTCGTCGTAAGCTTCTTCTATGCGCGGGTTATGTAACAGCACACCTTTGTTTTAGGCTAAGCAAATGTTATAATAATTTGACTGTCGAACTCTTCTTTAGGAAATACATCTCTGTTGATTTTCTCTGGACCTCGGTGCTGTAACTGATGACACTGGTCATGGATTACTGATATGTGATCTTCTCGGCCTCAGGGATGCTGCTTCACTGTGGCTTCTGATATCGTATCTTTCCAGTTGAGCATGGCAAGCAGTAACTTATGATCCTGCATTTGGGCAGTCTTCTTTGTCCAGTGTTATTATTATTATTATTATTATTATTATTATTATTATTATTATTATTATTGTTGTTATTATTATTATTATAATTATTATTGTTGTTATTATTATTATAATTATTATTGTTATTATTATTATTATTATTATTATTATTATTATTATTATTATTATTATTATTATGTACGTAAGGGTAAGCCAATTTTATTATCGGCTTAGAGTTATTATATAATTAGTGACTTTCCAATTAGCTTTTACTTCCTACTAATTATTTTATTTAGATTATTCTCAGTTTTTTTTTTTGGGGGGGGGGGAATCATGTTCATGACGTAAATGACTTTGTATCGTATTAACTAAGACTATTTTTGAAGAAGACTATAATAGAGAGAGAGAGAGAGAGAGAGAGAGAGAGAGAGAGAGAGAGAGAGAGAGAGAGAGAGAGAGACGAGTAAGAGGTAAAATGCCTCCCCTCAAAAAAGTTCTACCAACCTTAATTACAGTCTTTAATTTTATTGTAAATCTGAAGGTAATAGTTACTAGAATTCCTTTCATTATCTTACTGTCATTACCTTAATTTCATTATCTTAACGTCATTATGCAGTATTCACTTTTATTTTATTCTATTTTTTTAGAGTTGCAGTTCTCATTGTATATATATATATATATATATATATATATATATATATATATATATATATATATATATATATATATATATATATATATACATATGTGTGTGTGTGTGCATCTATATTTGTACGTGAATCCATATACGTACGCCTTCCCATATGTGTTCCACCGTCCGTTGAACCATATTTGTGGGTGCGTTCTTATTTGTCCATCCACTGAACGTCCGTCCCTTAGAACGTCCGCCTGTTAGACCGTCCGTGCAAAAATCGACTAACATAAACGTCCAGCTGACATTAAAAAATGCTAAAGACTGCAAAATTACATTTTTAAGGCAGTCTAATGTAATTCTGCAGACTTTGTACAGTGAGCTTCACCTGATTACTTAGTGAATCACTTTGATGTTCCTGAAAAGAGGAGCATGAGTCGCAGTATTAGGTGGCGGCTGTACTCACCTTGTATTCACCTTGTCGTGTTCACCCTGTGTTCATCTTGTAACTAGTCTGCTTGTGGCCTCGTTACTCAACTTATATTCACCTAGTTATAACCGGACTCAGCGACGGTAATTCTCACACACACACACACACACACACACACACACACACACACACACACACACACACACACACACACACACACACACACACACACACACACACACAAGAACCAGCACTGTTGATTATGTCCCAACACAGATTAGTATTTGTTATTAAATTACCACCTTCAAGGTGTATGGAAAACTTCCTAAGAATACAAGGTGAACACACGAGTACCATTTACTCCCACAACCATGCAGTACAATGTACTGAAATATTACAGAGTACACACCTAGGTACCTCCTACTCTCTCCCACAACCATCCAGGACGATGCTACCTCTGTGCCTTGGCTTGACCTTCCAGCCTTAATTAAAGCTAAATACCTGAGGATTTCCCACACTCTAGCCACAACACAACCTCTCTACTCACTCACGTTAGACAACCTCTCTCCCCACTCAAATAAGACAACCTTCCTTTTCCCTTAAGGTGTGTGTGTGTGTGTGTGTGTGTGTGTGTGTGTGTGTGTGTGTGTGTGTGTGTGTGTGTGAGTGTGCGTGTGTGTGTGCGTGTGTGTATGTACTCACCTAATTGTACTCACCTAATTGTGGTTGCAGGGGTTGAGACTCAGCTCCTGGCACTGCGTCTTCACTGACCGCTACTGGGTCGTCCCTCTCCCTGATCCATGAGCTTTATCATACCTCGTCTTAAAGCTATGTATGAATCCTGCCTCCACTACATCACTTGCCAGACTATTCCACTTCCTAACAACTCTGTGACTGAAGTAATACCTCCTTATATCCCTGTGATTCATCTGAGTCTTCAATTTCCAATTGTGACCCCTCGTTTCTGTGTGTGTGTGTGTGTGTGTGTGTGTGTGTGTGTGTGTGTGTGTGTGTGTGTGTGTGTGTGTGTGTGTGTGCACGCGCGCGCGTGTATGTGCGTGCGTGTGGGCGCGCTTAGGAGGAAGTGGAAAACAACTACGTAAGCTAAGTGGCTTTCCCCTTTTTTTCGCTTCTCCATCAAGACTTACTGTAGTTAGAAACTTAAAGTTTGTTAGGCATCTTGAAAAGTTTGTAAGAGCTGAGGCTGAACATCATCTACCCAGACTAAATCATCTTCTCTTCATTTACCACTAAAGGTGCAAAAAAATATCGATTCAGCTATATTTTCAGCTCAAGTAACAGCCTTATTCATCATACCCTTCAGATATATGACTAACAATGTTTTATGTGTTATAACACATAATGCAAAAGATGTTAGAGAATAAACACTGGTAACATTTATGTGGATAGACTCTCGTGTTAATATTACCGGGAATGAGAGATTCTTTGGACTGGCAGGGTTAGGAACACGACAAAATAACAGATTTGCAGAAACATTGTAACAGATTGCTGGGAAATGCTAATTAAAACTTTAGAGGTTAATGTAGTAGTAAGCTTACACGGCTAGTTTCTACCAGAGGGCAGGTCTCTGCATGGGCATTCCCAGGCCTGCCTCCTTCTCCCTTTCAGCCAATTCAACCTAGAGTCAACAAGTCACGCCACTCTTCTCTCCCTCGCGGGCATGGCCCTCTGGGTCGCCCAGGTCACTTAAACACGCTGCCTGTATACCACAAACCCAAATACAGAAGCCTCCAAGTCTTATCATTGCTCCCCGCTACCAAACACACACATAATCTTTCGACGATAATGAACTCAACGAGAGAAATTTGTTGGTCAGTAATGATTCTGAACAAAAGTACTAAATTGTTCCGTTAGTTGGGAAAAAATGGGTTGGGAAGACTATAAACAGTGGTTGCCTGTAAGAAAGATTGCCTTTTCTGTAAAAAAATGAGCCTTTTTTAAAGAATTGAATGTGGAAGACAAGACAGAAAGAAGTACAGGCTTTGTGAGATTGCCTGATGGAACTGCCTGTGTATGTGGCAGGTTGGTGTAGCAATTCTAAGAGAGAAAAGTGCATGTAAATTGTGTGGAGAGTGGAAGACAAACACCCACTCCGACACTATAACTCAAATTGCACCAGAGTTCTGATAAAAAAAAAAAAGTGTATCATTCACAACGTGATAGTAGTCTAGAAATAATAAAAAGGAACAATACCGTGAATGGAACGACATGTAGTTAATCTGCACAAAGGAGAACGAAACTTGTGACAACGTTTCGGTCCGATTTGGACCATTAACTAATCGTGTGACTAGTGAACGGTCTAAGTCGGACCGAAATGCCGTCATAAATTTCGGTCTTTTATGTGCGGGTTATTTTTAGTATAAAAGTCTAGGCTAGACTCAAACTTCGGCTGAAGATTCCCTTAAAACTAAGAATTAGTTGTGAACTGTTGCAGCCACGGTATTGTAGGTTATGGTGTGAGTTGTGTCCAGTGAACTTTTTGCAAATTACTGCAGCCTTTGTATTGTGACTTATTTAATGAACAACTCTCAGAGCGACACAAGCCTTCATAGAAAGAAATTTTCTTAGAGATGTGATTTGAAGTCTACATTCTGACCATTACAGTTCGTTCAGCCACTGAATTTAAATGAGAAAAAAAAAATATCGTGGGTTTTCAACAATGAATCATTAAACATTTTCTAATTTTTCAACGTTACTGTTTTTTTAAGGAAATTTTTTGTTTTTAAGTTTGGTCGTGAAATAATTTGGCGAAGTTGACCTGACATTTTCAGTAACTTACATGTGGCGAACCACCGTGGCTAATGAGAGTCTGGGAGCGGGAAGCGGGTGGGAGAATAAGCCGCTGATGACCAATAGAAACGCTGAACGTGTTGCGGGTAGAAATGTGATTGGCTCAACGTGTACAACCAATGACGCACCACCGCACTTCCGAATACCACCAAACAGGATTACCAACCCAGATTTTGTGTGTTCTACATATATTTGATGGATATTTTGTAGATCGATGCTCGTATATATTTTTTTTAATTCCAATTACATTAGCGGCCTGTCACTGATCGTGGTATTTAAAAACTAGAGCAATTGAGTGACGAAATTTTTCATAGACGCATCATTACCCAATGGAACGATTTTCCCTCTGACAGTATGTTCCAATGACGGCATTTTTCACTGGCAGTTTTACAGTGAAACTATTTAACCATTCACAGTGAATTCTTTTTATTATAGTCGTAATTATTATATACATTAATTATTACATGGATTTTAATATTAAGGTTCATTGTTATCATTATTCAGATTTTTATGTTTGATGTTTTTGTTTTATTTTCTAAATAATAATATTAACAATAATAATAATAATAATAATAATAATAATAATAATAATAATAAGAAGAAGAAGAAGAGGAAGAAGAAGAGGAAGAAGAAAAAGAATCTTATTATTATTAATGTATATATATATATATATGTATATATATATATATATATATATATATATATATATATATATATATATATATATATATGTAATATATATATATATATATATATATATATATATATATGTAATATATATATATATATATATATATATATATATATATATATATATATATATATATATATATGTAATATATATATATATATATATATATATATATATATATATATATATATATATATATATATATATATATATATATATATATATATATATATATATATATATATATATATATATATATATATATATATATATATATATATATATATATAAAAAATGTATATATATATATATATATATATATATATATATATATATATATATATATATATATATATATATATATATATATATATATATATATATATATATATCGCACTCACACTAAAACAGAGATACGGTTCTCTACAAGATAATTCCCATAAGCTTTCTTCAAGGGATTCACCTCCCATTAACTTATTTAACACCAAAAACTGCCATTTTCATTCTTGACCAAACACTGCCTAATTCGTCACGAAAACCATGAACATTCTATGTAGTCAACAGAGTTAAGTCTGAGGCAGCTACGGTGAAAAGCTCTGTTCCACAAGGCACAGTACTCGCTCCCATCTTGTTCCTCATCCTCATATCCGACATAGACAAGGATGTCAGCCACAGCACCGTGTCTTCCTTTGCAGATGACACCCGAATCTGCATGACAGTGTCTTCCATTGCAGACACTGCAAGGCTCCAGGCGGACATCAACCAAATCTTTCAGTGGACTGCATAAAACAATATGAAGTTCAACGATGAGAAATTTCAATTACTCCGATATGGTAAACATGAGGAAATTAAAACTTCATCAGAGTACAAAACAAATTCCTTCCACAAAATAGAGTGAAAAACCAACGTCAAAGACCTGGGAGTGATCATGTCGGAGGATCTCACCTTCAAGGACCATAACATTGTATCAAAGAAAAATGACAGGATGGATAATGAGAACCTTCAAAACTAGGGATACCAAGCCCATGATGACACTCTTCAGGTCGCTTGTTCTATCTAGGCTGAAATATTGCTGCACACTAACAGCACCTTTCAAGGCAGGTGAAATTGCTGACCTAGAAAATGTACAGAGAACCTTCACGGTGCGCATAACGGAGATAAAACACACCAGTTACTGGGAGCGCTTGAAGTTCCTGAACCTGTACTCCCTGGAACGCAGGCGGGAGAGATACATGATTATATACACCTGAAAAATCCTAGAGGGACTAGTACCGAACTTGCATACGAAAATCACTCAAAACGAAAGCAAAAGACTCGGCAGACGATGCAACATCCCCCCAATGAAAAGCAGGGGTGTCACTAACACGTTAAGAGACAATACAATAAGTGTCAAGGGTCCGAGACTGTTCAACTGCCTCTCAGCATACATAAGGGGGATTACCAACAGACCCCTGGCAGTCTTCAAGCTGGCACTGGACAAGCACCTAAAGTCGGTACCTGACCAGCCGGGCTGTGGCTCGTACGTTGGATTGCGTGCAGCCAGCAGTAACAGCCTGGTTGATCAGGCTCTGATCCACCAGGAGGCCTTGTCACAGACCGGGGCGCGGGGGCGTTGACCCCCGGAACTCTCT
Organism: Cherax quadricarinatus; assembly: GCF_038502225.1. Taxonomy (NCBI): domain Eukaryota; kingdom Metazoa; phylum Arthropoda; class Malacostraca; order Decapoda; family Parastacidae; genus Cherax; species Cherax quadricarinatus. Next base: position 4,549,316 of record NC_091364.1, on the reverse strand, counting down.
TCAAGTAAACTCCAGGTATAACGTAGCCAACTTCAAAGTCTGCTATATGCAACGTCAAAATCCCACTCTTTAAATGTCAAAACCCAAAACAGTACCCAGCAAATTTAGTATTGAAGATAATATTATTATCTCAGTGGCAGCAGCTAGAGTATAGATTTCTCGTCACACCAAGTACGAGTGCTTTCATTTTTTTTCCAAATTTGCCCCTACCTGGAGGCCATATTTTTCCTCTCCTGAAGGCCCCTTAAATTATGTTAGGTATCTGAAACTGTGGACGGTAGCGTTCCCCTGTGTGTGTGTGTGTGTGTGTGTGTGTGTGTGTGTGTGTGTGTACTCACCTAGCTGAGGTTGCAGGGGTCGAGTCCAAGCTCCTGGCCCCGCCTCTTCACTGGTCGCTACTAGGTTACTCTCCCTGAACCGTGAGCTTTATCATACCTATGCTTAAAGCTATGTATGGATCCTGCCTCCACTACATCGCTTTCCAAACTATTCCACTTCCTGACTACTCTGTGGCTGAAGAAATACTTCCTAACATCCGTGTGAGTCATCTGTGTCTTCAACTTCCAACTGTGTCCTCTTGTTGCTGTGTCCAATCTCTGGAACATCCTGTCTTTGTATTTGTGTGTGTGTGTGTGTGTGTGTGTGTGTGTGTGTGTGTGTGTGTGTGTGTGTGTGTGTCTGTCTGTCTGTCTGTCTGTCTGTGCGTATGTCTGTGTGTGTGTCTGTGTGTGTGTCTGTGTCTGTCTGTGTGTCTTTGTGTCTGTGTCTGTGTCTGTGTGTGTCTGTGTATGTGTCTGTGTGTCTGTGTCTGTGTGTGTCTGTGCGTGTGTCTGTGTGTCTGTGTCTGTGTGTGTCTGTGTGTCTTTGTGTCTGTGTCTGTGTCTGTGTGTGTCTGTGTCTGTGTGTCTGTGTTTTTTTATCTCTGTATAAACAATATGTACAAAATATATTTCTGAACACAGTGGAACTAGAGGATTTTATCTAAAAAATGAGGCCAAGAGAACTTCAACATTCTAATTACACCGTAATAATCTCCCCTTAATTTTCCCCTCTTTCTGCCTCCTTTCCTTCCTCCCTTCCTTCCTCCATCCCTCCCTCCCTTCCTTCCTTCCTTCCTCCCTCCCTTCCGTTCTCGCAGTCTCTTCAAGAAAATCTGCTCCCACAAATTTTCATGCCCGAAGTGGAACCAATTACCCATTTCCTTTTCTTTTCCTTTCCCTCCACCCTCCCTCCCTCCCCTCTTTCCTTCCCCTCTCTCCGTATCTATCTCGCTTCCCTGGAGAGGGAGGGAAGGAGGGAGAGAGGAATTAGGGAGTTAGGGAGGGAACCATGCTTTACACACCAGTCATCGAACAGATCCTCAAGAGATATATCTCCACAGAGGATCATATTTCTTGGCTCTACTTCAAAAGGATGTCCTATCCCACTCACTGAAAGGGACGAGCACTCTTTTCTTTCCCTCTTGCCGAGTAGGGTCAGGTGTAAATTCTCTCCTCTCACTGAGTGGGACTAGCAGTCTATTGTCTCCCACTCACTGCATGAAATCAGTAATCTGCTGTCTCCCACTCAGTGAGATCAGCAATTTGTTTTCTGGTTTAAGAGACAACGAGCCAACATGTGGATGAAAAATCACAGAAATATCCAAAGCCTTTATCATAACAACTTGGAATCTACTTCCTACGAATCATTTGGTCATGTGAAGAGTAAGGTGAAGACCTGTGATAAGTGACCTGGGCTACTAGCGAATGGTTAACGTCACATTCTGGTAACTGATGCTGGAGCATTTGAGAGGTTTAGGGAGAGAAAATGCACCCTGGTTTTGCTCTATGGTATCGCTAGTTTGGATGAGTGGTGGCTTCCATTCATTTTCTACTAACTCTGTCACATATATGTAGTATAAGTTGGGCTCTGTCCCAGGCTCTAAGGTATGTATTCTGTCTGTGACTGCATGACAGATATATTGTTGGTGTTGTCTTACAGTAAAATTTGCTTTAAGAGTCATATCTCGAGATCAGTAGCTGTCTTCCCTACGTAGAAGATAAACCACGGAACGGGTAAGGTTTCCAAACCTGGTGATCTTTAGGACTAACTTGCCTTTGGTTGGAACCCCACCCGTTCCCTGATTTGTTTACAATTGTCTTATTGCGATTTCGTGAGTTACGTTGAAATTACTGCATCCATTAAGGGGAACTGTATAAATTCCAGCTATGTATTGTGAATACAGTGTTTAGTGATATCATTAATGGTCTTAGAAGAAACAGCAGCCATGTGATTTTTAACGTCTTGGCAGATGATAGTAGTTACAGTGTCAGTGTCAATGTCAACAGTGTGACGATCCCCGACTCAGCAGATTGCTGTTTCCCCTTGGGGAAGTTCCCAGGGTAAACACAGGCGGGGGTCAAACAACCATGAATTTTAGTGAAGTATTTTTAAATACCCTTAATGAGGCTTTAATTTTTTTTATTCTTGCATATTTTCTTCTCTCCCTTTTTCTTTTTTTTCTAGATTCACACACTAGCTAATCCGCTTTCATTCCCCCTTTTATTCCTCCTTATTCTTCCTTCCAGTTCCTTCCTCCCATACCCCCCTTATCCAGTCTCCCTTCCTATGACCCTTTCCTATTCCTCTCTCCTATTCTTCCTTCCAGTCCCTTCCTCTCATCCCCCCCTATCCAATCCCCTGCCTATTACCCCCTCCCAATCCTCCCCCCATCCATTCCCTTCCCTCCTCTCCCCTCCACCTGAGGGCAAGCCTTCAGAGATGACAATTTTTTCTCCACTTCCATTTTCAATCTTCAGGAAACCAACTCTCTATTTTTTCACGTCAGAAAGTTGCCTTTGAAGTCGCGAAGGTTGGTTGACCTCTTCCGGCCCCACTTATGCCTCCAGTCATTTTTCTCCGGGTTTAGAATATCCATAAAAAAGGAATCAAAAGAAAAAAGTCGGCAGTAAATTCAGAGAGTTATTTTACGTTATTTTACATTGAGGCAAAAGAAGAGAGAAACTGGAAGATGGAAGAAAGAAAAAAAAGATAGGTTGAGGAGGAAGTGAAGTATCTGGTGACGAGATGCAATGAGAGAGAGGGAAGGATATATATATATATATATATATATATATATATATATATATATATATATATATATATATATATATATATATATATATATATATGTATATAACTGGAATGTATTGGATTTCATGAAATACTGAGCATCATTCAACACAAGGAGTGGTGGAGGCTCGATCCTTCGTCCCGCTGCTTTCAACTAGACCTCAGACCAATCGGGCTGTTGGTGATCGCACAGCAAATGTATTGTGGGAGAAGTGGAATGAACAACAGGTCAGCACAGGGATAAGAGCTACTCTTTGGTTTTAAAAATCTAAGACCATGGAGACAGGACACGTTAACATCGAGGTTACAAAGAGGTCCCAAGAGCTGCAACTCAACACCCACAACCTCAGGGTAAAATACATACGTTACGCATTCTGGTCTTTACCCTCCACCCCCTCCACTTCCCCTCCTCCTCCTCCTCCTCTTCCTCCTCCTCTTCCCCTCCTCTTCCCCCTCCTCTTCCTCCTCCTCTTCCCCCTCCTCTTCCTCCTCTTCTCCCGGGTCCAACAGCTATACAAGGTCTTGAAAACTCGAGAAATTAAGTCATGGTGCCCAAGTAACAACGCAATTGAACTCTTGTTATGACACTTGCTTAAGGAATTCATTAGTTAGAGTGCCAAACAGAGGAATGTGTGCCACTGTAGTCCCATTTTCGGGTACCATTGAAGTGCCACCTACAGGTGCATTCGTAATTAAATAAACTAGTACCATTGTAGTGCCATTTCAGAGTGAAAATGTAATGGTGAGAAACTGGCATCATCGTAGCCCTGTTTACGAGTGCCATTTTCTAGTTGTTTTTAGACCGTTTCATTTTCTCAACCTTTTTTTTCCGGACACTTCGCCACCGCTCCATATTCCAGTTTTGACCAAACGTAAATTTTGAACAGATTTTTTTTTACATTAGCACATCTTAAGGCTGTTCAGAAGTTCATTAGTGAAGCCTGTGACTTTTAAATGATATCATTTATGTCATCTATAGATAATAATCTATTGTCTTCATCCCCCCCCCCTCTCTCTCTCTGTTTTTTTTTTTACACAGGGTTTGACAAGGTTAAGGATCCCTAGCTTTATTGACAAGCTATTTACAGGTTAAGGATTCCTAACTGTATTGGCAAGCTAAGAGCTGTTACCTACATCAGCTCATTTGAAAGCATTTTTATTGTTATGAGACATACAAGTAGGGAACAGGATGAAGTTGGAACCATCTGTGGGCCAGCATTTTCATTTGATCAACTGACGTTATCTCGTTGACATCATTATGCTGTACGAATGTGTTCCATACTCGAGTCATCCTGGGTATGTATAATCTCAGATGGAGTGATGTTCTGGAGAAGGGTACAGCCAGAGTGAAGTTGCTGCTTTCTGCCCGTCTTGTGGCATAAAAGCTTGTTTCACGCTGTCCTGGAAGTGGATCCAAGTGTGGTACTTTGACAATATTGGCCTTGTACATAACAGTAAGGCCACCCACATCCCTCCTGTGTTGAAGGCTCTGCTGAAATGACAGATCTATCCAGGATGGGCCCAGGCGAGAGATGAGACGTCTTGCTCTGTTCTCTACTCTGTCAAGCAGTCGCAGATGAGAGGGGGGGCAGGCAAACCAAGAAAGTGGAGCATACTCAAGGTGCGAGCGTACTTGTGCCTCGTACAGAATCTTGCAACCCCTACTGTCAAGTAGATGCGAGATACGGCGAAGTGCTGTAAGCTTCCTTGCTGCCTTGTTTGCAAGATTTACAACATGGTTCTTCATGGTTAGTTTGAAGTCAGATTTCACCGCAAGGATATCAACTTCTTCTCCAGGTGCCAACACCCTCCCATTCATCCTTACTACTGCACCAGCATTACCATCATGGTGCCTAGAGACGATCGTCATTTGCGTTTTCTCAGGTGCAAATGTTACTTGCCATCTATTTCCCCAAGCTGATATAGCCCTCAGCTGGTGATTGATGTAGCTTAGAGCAGCTGGCATTTCTTCTCTTGGATAAGTGAATGTCAGTGTACAGTCGTCTGCATATGCATGTGATTCTGAGATGAGATGAAGAAGGTCGTTGAAGTAGACATTCCATAACAATGGTCCCAGCACGCTTCCTTGTGGAACACTTGCCCCAATAGGATGTCTTGCTGATTCCGTTCCATTGAGAACTACACTTAGAGATCTACCATGAAGGTAATCACTGAGGAGACATAGCGTAGAGCCTGCAATTCCCAGTGCTTGCAGTTTTGCTAAGAGGCCCTGGTGCCACACCCGGTCGAAAGCGCCAGCAATGTCCAGTGCTGCCACACAGCTGACTTTGGATTCATGCAGTGACTGGTGCCACTTAGTGGAGAGGTTTAACAACAGATCTCTCTATATCTCTGTCTCTATCTGTCTGTCTGTCTGTCTCTCTCTCTCTGTCTCTCTCTCTATGTAAAGCTTTTATTACTTTTATATATTTCCAGGCTAAGAACTGTTATCCTAACTCATCCGATATACCTCAACTCATTTACAAGCTACTAACTATTATCTTAGCTCATCCGAAGTACCTCAACTCATTTACAAGCTAAGAACTGCTATCTTAGCTCATCCAGTGTAAGTCAACTCATTTACAGGTTAAGAGCTGTTATCCAAGCTCATCTCATATACCTCAACTCATTTACAGGCTAAGAACTGCTATCTTAGCTCATCCAGTGAAACTCAACTCATTTACAGGCTAAGGGAATGTTATTCTGTCTCAACTTATTTACCTCTGATCATTTACAGTCTCAGAGCCTTTATCCTTTTTCAGTTTGTTTACCTCTGATTATGGAAAAATAAACACAAATCTAGTAAAATTCGATCCTTTATTGACTACGTTTCGCCCACACAGTTGTCTTTATCAAGTCACAGATGCATCATGTAGGTATATTGTACCACTTATCTCCACCTCTGGTCATTTACTTCAGCTCGGTTACCTCATCTCATTTACAGCTGTTGTTCTTCCTCAGCTCATTTACAGGTGTTGTTCTTCCTCAGCTCATTTACAGCTGTTGTACTTCCTACCCTCATTTACAGCTGAGGTTCTTTCTCAGCTCATTTACAGGATAAGATCTGTTGTTCTTCCTGAGCCCATTTACAGCTGTTGTTCTTCCTCATCTCGTTTACAACTGTTGTTCTTCCTTAGTTCATTTACAACTGTTGTTCTTCCTCAGCTCATTTACAGGTGTTGTTCTTCTTCATCTCATTTACAGACTAAGATCTGTTGTTTTTCCTCAACTCATTTCAAAGCCCAACCCTATCTGTGGTGTACTGTTACCTCTCAGGACGTCAGGACGCCCTGGTACCTAATTAAATGTAGGTGAACAAGTATCAAGTATGAAGAAATATGTTCATTCTCTGGATTCCCACAGGACTGAACCTGGTATTTTGCTTGTTAGCTTCAAAATGAACCTCATTTCCTAGCAATCTGAGTTTCAGTGCCTCTTCAACTCTTCAAATATATCAGAAACTAAAAAGGAATCTGCCAGCACATTATTGCGGTGATTTTAATTGCAAATTGATGCAGCTCTGGATCTGCAGTTGCAAAGAGAGGTGAAATTCGTAAATAATTCATGACCAGTGTAGCTTGCTTAGCAATCAGAAATCTGGAGTCATGTGTCTCGACCCATTTGTGCCTCTGAAATCTTTTGACAACCGCCCACACGCTGGATATGGGCTGCACAATAAAATTAATTCGAAAACTAACCTGATCTTCCACAATTAATTATTCTCGTGATATTGCCACAGTTTACTTTCACGAAGATAATGTAGACAGTAACATGCATGGCTAATTTCCAAAGTTTCCACAAGAGGGCAGGCTTCTAGGTAGGTATACCTAGACCTGCCTAGTTCTCACTTGGCGACCTCCTAGAGTCAACTCTTCTCTCCCTCGCGGGCATGGCACTCAGGGTCGCCCCCGGGAACTTAAACACACTGCCTGTGTACCACGAATCCCGCAAATAAAGTAACGTAGCCTCCAAAGCCTTATCATTTATCCTCCGCTTCCACAATAGTCCATAGTGGTGCAGGTACACTTACTGTAAAGAACAATCTTTTGTTTATTAAAGATTTTACCCTTTGGGGAATTTATCAAATATTTAATAAATCCCACCGGGTGAAACCTAGCCAGAGGGAATATACAGAGAGCAGTGAGATATAAGGAGTAAAATGGAATCACTACAGCAGGTCTAGTTAATGATAATGATGAATCACTATAGCAGGTCTAGTTAATGATAATGATGAATCACTATAGCAGGTTTAGTTAATGATAATGATGAATCACTATAGCAGGTCTAGTTAATGATAATGATGAATCACTATAGCAGGTTTAGTTAATGATAATGATGAATCACTACAGCAGGTCTAGTTAATGATAATGATGAATCACTATAGCAGGTTTAGTTAATGATAATGATGAATCACTATAGCAGGTCTAGTTAATGATAATGATGAATCACTATAGCAGGTTTAGTTAATGATAATGATGAATCACTATAGCAGGTCTAGTTAATGATAATGATGAATCACTATAGCAGGTTTAGTTAATGATAATGATGAATCACTATAGCAGGTTTAGTTAATGATAATGATGAATCACTATAGCAGGTCTAGTTAATGATAATGATGAATCACTATAGCAGGTCTAGTTAATGATAATGATGAATCACTATAGCAGGTCTAGTTAATGATAATGATGAATCACTATAGCAGGTCTAGTTAATGATAATGATGAATCACTATAGCAGGTCTAGTTAATGATAATGATAATGATGAATCACTATAGCAGGTCTAGTTAATGATAATGATGAATCACTATAGCAGGTCTAGTTAATGATAATGATGAATCACTATAGCAGGTCTAGTTAATGATAATGATAATGATGAATCACTATAGCAGGTCTAGTTAATGATAATGATGAATCACTATAGCAGGTCTAGTTAATGATAATGATGCTGGTAACAACAGTAGCTGAAGCAACACAAACAAATAACTGCTCTCTTCTATGTGCGGGTTATTTGTGTATCGTTCCAGACACGGTATTGTGCCTTTTTGTTCCTGGAGTGGTATAAATCGGCTCGACAGAGCTTCTGGAGAGCGAAACGTTGCCACGTCGCATTAGTTACACTTGTGTCCTTTTACGGAACATAAATCATAGGTTCTCTTCCATTAGTTCCCTTAAACCAATATTTGGAGATTCACAATCTTACATAAACCACTTGATCAATGATTCTGGATCCTAAGATAACTTTTCATGTGAAATTCATGTGACTCACAGTTAGAAAAAATATAATCTATCTTCCCTAATATAAAAATAAAAATAATCCATCAGATTTTACAAATTATTTTCAAATCCATGAAAGAAAATCCCATCAGGCGCTATAATGAACCATTTACATAGTGGAAACTTAAGCCAGTGGTCGTCTCCCACCGAGGCAGTGTGACCCGAGAAAGAAACACTTTCACCATCATTCACACTATCACTGTCTCGCCAGAGGCGCGCAGATAAGATAGTTTAGTTTTTTCTCTAAACAGCAAATATCCCAAACTCCTTCATCAGTCAAAATATCACTTATTTCCTTCATAATACCTCAGAATGTTACATAAGGCATAAATTAGTATGTAAATGTTTAAATTTTGTGTTTCAGGATGTTTAGGAATTTGTTGTAGAGTAAATTCTTGACTGTAAGGAATTACTGAAAATATTTTTCATTTTTTTATTCGTGTAACAGAGTAATGGGAGAAAAAAGTTATTTTTAATTACTTTTGGTTTCTTAAGTAGTTAATCTTTTAAAATTAATTAATGTTTTGTAAATTTTACTTTCAATTTTTTTTATGTTGATGTGTGTGTGTGTGTGTGTGTGTGTGTGTGTGTGTGTGTGTGTGTGTGTGTGTGTGTGTGTGTGTGTTTGTGTGTGTGTGTGTGTGTGTGTGTGTGTGTGTGTGTGTGTGTGTGTGTGTGTGTGTGTGTGTGTTTGTGTGTGTGTGTGTGTGTGTGTTTGTGTGTGTGTGTGTGTGTGTTTGTGTGTGTGTGTGTATGTGTGTGTGTGTGTGTGTGTGTGTGTGTGTGTGTATGTGTGTGTGTGTGTGTGTGTGTGTGTGTATGTGTGTGTGTGTGTGTGTACAAAACACACAACACACATATAATAAGAACTAACGACTGCCAGGCAGAAAGAAAGACCTAACTGAGCAACTGACAAACCTGAGAGAGGAAACGGACAAAAGGCTTCAAATTATACAAGAATAAAGGAAGAACAAGAGAAGAGGAGAATGAATGTAAGAGAACAAAGGAATCACACAATAGAAACAGAGATGGCAAAATTGATAGTGAATATTGAACGATTGAGGGAGAAGATGGAGAGGCCAGAGGAAGGAAGGGAGTGGCAGGAAGGAAATTAAATTTGCCAATATGGTCAAAGAAGACCTCGGCCTTCAGGGCTCTTGATCCAAGATATAGCAGCTACCCGTCTCCATGGATCAAATTTTCTTGATTTTCTCCTACCATTTCCAAGGTGCTATGTGACCCCCACGGGTTTAGCACTTCTCCATTTAATGAAACAATATCAGTTATAATTAGAATCGTAACTATAGTATTGTAAATGAAACATCCGCAGCTTAAAGAGATATTAAGTCGATGTTTCTCCCATCAGGGCGAAACAAAACACACACACACACACACACACACACACACACACACACACACACACACACACACACACACACACACACACACACACACACACACACATACACACACATACACACTTCACTTCTAGCTTGTCAAGTACCAATTTACTCATCACTTTCAGTTGCCTTTGTTGATATTAAAGTCATCCTCGTCTCCAAAACTTACGGGAATAAATTCTTCACCTTGTTTAAAGTTCCGAGAATTCAAGTTATTTAAGGTTTTACCTTAAGTGTGTACACCTGTAGTCCATATATATATATATATATATATATATATATATATATATATATATATATATATGTGTATATATATATATATATATATATACACATATATATACATACATATATCTGTGTTAATGTGTTCATGTCACTTGCTCTGAGATGACATTTAATTTAACGTGTTAATGTGATAGCGTCATGGGTGATCATGGAGGCTGATGTTTCTCACCAGCGATGTAACCCCACCAGTAAACTCCTATTAATTATTCTATGCTGTTGCAGCTCGTTGAACGTTGATGTGTATTTGCAATTCAGTATTTCATTACGCTCTACCGCTGTAGAGTTCAACCCGCTGAGGTATGTTTGTGGGGGTGTGCAGGAGAGACTGGTTGGGGAGAGACTGGTGGGGGAGAGACTGGTGGGGGAGAGACTGGTGGGGGAGAGACTGGTGGGGGAGAGACAGGTGGGGGAGAGAGAGACAGGTCCTGACCCCAATATTTTTTATCTGCTTTGGCTGATATTTACTGAAGTTTTGGCCCTTTTTCATGCTTATTCTTCAAACTGTGTACGAGTTTTGTTTTCTCGTTCTCTTCATCTGCTCATTTAACGTCTTTACAACTTAAAGGATGAAGAAATACTTCTTAAGTTCCTGTGACCACAGGTTCAACTCCGCGGATCAAGAGCCCCATAGCTAGCATCAAGGACTCTCTCCTGACAGATGTAGTCTTTTACAAACATTATCCTAATTCCCTGTCATAAATACAATTAAACCACGGAACGGGTGAGACTAGAACCCATGGCAAGCAAGTCATAAAACTCACAGGTCAGTGCTAGGACTCACTTGCCATGGGCTCGAATCCCACTCGTTCCGTGATTTGTTTGCAATCGTGAGAAATGCACATCATCCACGAATGACAGAAAAGAGGCAGGATTCTTAGTAAACCTCGATCTCTAACACTAACATGCTGCAACACCACCATGCTGCAACACTAACATGCTGCAACACCACCATGCTGCAACAATAACATGCTGCAACACCACCATGCTGCAACAATAACATGCTGCTACACCACCATGCTGCAACAATAACATGCTGCTACACCACCATGCTGCAGCACTAACATGCTGCAACACCACCATGCTGCAACAATAACATGCTGCAACACCACCATGCTGCAACAATAACATGCTGCTACACCACCATGCTGCAACAATAACATGCTGCAACACCACCATGCTGCAACAATAACATGCTGCAACACCACCATGCTGCAACAATAACATGCTGCTACACCACCATGCTGCAACAATAACATGCTGCAACACCACCATGCTGCAACAATAACATGCTGCTACACCACCATGCTGCAACAATAACATGCTGCAACACCACCATGCTGCAACAATAACATGCTGCTACACCACCATGCTGCAACAATAACATGCTGCTACACCACCATGCTGCAGCACTAACATGCTGCAACACCACCATGCTGCAACAATAACATGCTGCAACACCACCATGCTGCAACAATAACATGCTGCTACACCACCATGCTGCAACAATAACATGCTGCAACACCACCATGCTGCAACAATAACATGCTGCAACACCACCATGCTGCAACAATAACATGCTGCTACACCACCATGCTGCAACAATAACATGCTGCAACACCACCATGCTGCAACAATAACACGCTGCTACACCACCATGCTGCAACAATAACATGCTGCAACACCACCATGCTGCAACAATAACATGCTGCTACACCACCATGCTGCAACAATAAGATGCTGCAACACCACCATGCTGCAACACTAACATGCTGCAACACCACCATGCTGCAACAATAACATGCTGCTACACCACCATGCTGCAACAATAACATGCTGCTACACCACCATGCTGCAACAATAACATGCTGCAACACCACCATGCTGCAACAATAACATGCTGCTACACCACCATGCTGCAGAACTAACATGCTGCAACACCACCATGCTGCAACAATAACATGCTGCAACACTAACATGCTGCAACACCACCATGCTGCAGCACCAACATGTTGCAACATCAACATGCTGCAACACCACCATGCTGCAGCACCAACATGTTGCAACATAAACATGCTGCAACACCAACATGCTGCAACACTAACATGCTGCAGAACCAATATGCTGCAACACCAACATGCTGCAACGCTACCATGCTACAACACCAATATGCTGCAACACCACCATGCTGCAGCACCAACATGTTGCAACATCAACATGCTGCAACACCAACATGCTGCAGCACTAACATGCTGCAACACTAACATGCTGCAACACCACCATGCTGCAACAATAACATGCTGCAACGCTAACATGCTACAACACTAACATGCTGCAACACTAACATGCTGCAACACTAACATGCTGCAACACTAACATGCTGCAACACTAACATGCTGCAACACCACCATGCTGCAACAATAACATGCTGCAACGCTAACATGCTGCAACACTAACATGCTGCAACACTAACATGCTGCAACACTAACATGCTGCAACACTAACATGCTGCAACACCAACATGCTGCAACACCACCATGCTGCAACACCAATATGCTGCAACACCAACATGCTGCAACACCAATATGCTGCAACACCAACATGCTGCAACACCAATATGCTGCAACACCAACATGCTGCAACACCAATATGCTGCAACACCAACATGCTGCAACACCAACATATTGCAACATCAACATGCTGCAACACCACCATGCTGCAACACCAATATGATGCAACACCAACATGCTGCAACACCAACATATTGCAACATCAACATGCTGCAACACCAACATATTGCAACATCAACATGCTGCAACACGAACATATTGCAACATCAACATGCTGCAACACCAACATGCTGCAACACCACCATGCTGCAACACCAATATGCTGCAACACCAACATGCTGCAACACCACCATGCTGCAACACCATGCTGCAACACTAATATGCTGCAGCACCAATATGCTGCAACATCAACATGCTGCAACACCATCATGCTGCAACACCAACATGCTGCAACATCAACATGCTGCAACACCAACATGCTGCAACACCACCATGCTGCAACACCATGCTACAACACTAATATGCTGCAGCACCAATATGCTGCAACATCAACATGCTGCAACACCATCATGCTGCAACACCAACATGCTGCAACATCAACATGCTGCAACACCAACATGCTGCAACACCAACATGCTGCAACATCAACATGCTGCAACACCAACATGCTGCAACATCAACATGCTGCAGCACCAACATGCTGCAACATCAACATGCTGCAACACCAACATATTGCAACATCAACATGCTGCAACACCAACATATTGCAACATCAACATGCTGCAACATCAACATGCTGCAACACCAACATGCTGCAACATCAACATGCTGCAACACCAACATATTGCAACATCAACATGCTGCAACACCAACATATTGCAACATCAACATGCTGCAACACCAACATATTGCAACATCAACATGCTGCAACACCAACATATTGCAACATCAACATGCTGCAACACCATCATGCTGCAACACCAACATGCTGCATCATCAACATGCTGCAACACCAACATGCTGCAACATCAACATGCTGCAACACCAACATATTGCAACATCAACATGCTGCAACACCAACATATTGCAACACCAACATGCTGCAACACCAACATATTGCAACATCAACATGCTGCAACACCAACATATTGCAACATCAACATGCTGCAACACCAACATATTGCAACATCAACATGCTGCAACATCAACATGCTGCAACATCAACATGTTGCAACACCAACATATTGCAACACCAACATGCTGCAACACCAACATATTGCAACATCAACATGCTGCAACACCAACATATTGCAACATCAACATGCTGCAACACCAACATATTGCAACATCAACATGCTGCAAGACAAACATATTGCAACACCAACATGCTGCAACACCAACATATTGCAACATCAACATGCTGCAACACCAACATATTGCAACACCAACATGCTGCAACACCAACATATTGCAACATCAACATGCTGCAACACCAACATATTGCAACATCATGCTGCAACACCAACATATTGCAACACCAACATGCTGCAACACCAACATATTGCAACATCAACATGCTGCAACACCAACATATTGCAACATCAACATGCTGCATCATCAACATGCTGCAACACTAACATATTGCAACATCAACATGCTGCAACACCAACATATTGCAGCATCAACATGCTGCAACACCAACATGCTGCATCATCAACATGCTGCAACACCAACATGCTGCAACATCAACATGCTGCAACACCAACATATTGCAACATCAACATGCTGCAACACCAACATATTGCAACACCAACATGCTGCAACACCAACATATTGCAACATCAACATGCTGCAACACCAACATATTGCAACATCAACATGCTGCAACACCAACATATTGCAACATCAACATGCTGCAACAGCAACATATTGCAACACCAACATATTGCAACATCAACATGCTGCAACACCAACATATTGCAACACCAACATGCTGCAACACCAACATATTGCAACATCAACATGCTGCAACACCAACATATTGCAACATCAACATGCTGCAACACCAACATATTGCAACATCAACATGCTGCATCATCAACATGCTGCAACACCAACATATTGCAGCATCAACATGCTGCAACACCAACATATTGCAACATCAACATGCTGCAACACCAACATATTGCAGCATCAACATGCTGCAACACCAACATATTGCAACATCAATATGCTGCAACACCAACATATTACATCATCAACATGCTGCAACACCAACATATTGCAGCATCAACATGCTGCAACACCAACATATTGCAACATCAACATGCTGCAACACCAACATATTGCAGCATCAACATGCTGCAACACCAACATATTGCAACATCAACATGCTGCAACACCAACATATTGCAGCATCAACATGCTGCAACACCAACATATTGCAACATTAACATGCTGCAACACCAACATATTGCAGCATCAACATGCTGCAACACTAACATATTGCAACATCAACATGCTGCAACACCAACATATTGCAGCATCAACATGCTGCAACACCAACATATTGCAACATCAACATGCTGCAACACCAACATATTGCAGCATCAACATGCTGCAACACCAACATATTGCAACATCAACATGCTGCAACACCAACATATTGCAACATCAACATGCTGCAACACCAACATATTGCAACATCAACATGCTGCAACACCAACATATTGCAGCATCAACATGCTGCAACACCAACATATTGCAACATCAACATGCTGCAACACCAACATATTGCAACATCAACATGCTGCAACACCAACATATTGCAACATCAACATGCTGCAACACCAACATATTGCAACATCAACATGCTGCAACACCAACATATTGCAGCATCAACATGCTGCAACACCAACATATTGCAACATCAACATGCTGCAACACCAACATGCTGCAACAGTAAACTAGTTACTCAGGAATCTTCAGTTGCCCTGGTGGCTTCCTCCTCATAATTCCTGCAGGAACAAGGGCGTGATAAATGGTGTAGAAATTCGATAAGTTGATAAATGACACACTTGTGCAACATTTTGGAATTTCTACTAAGGGAACTTTTCACCACACAGTGGCTTCGTGAAGCCAATGTGTGGCGAAACGTTTCCTCAATAAAGATGCTAGTATATTGCGAGGTTTTGTAATAAACATGCAGTGAAAAACAAGTTAAGTGAACTTAATAATAATAATAATAATAATAATAATAATAATAATAATAATAATAATACAAGTATTGTACTTGTATTTATAACTCATTACAATTGTGACCAGGTGTGGGAGTATCAGTGGTTCATTAGTTTGTAATTTGTTCATGACTGTAACCATGTATAGGAGTGAGGCTGATTCATTACCTCTGTAACTTGCCATGATTGTGACCAGATCTACCTGGAGTTCATTACCTTTGTAACTAGTTCAGCTATCATAACTTTGGGGTCCAATCACTGGACCCATTATGTACCTTTATAATCTTTTGACTACCGCCCACAGGATGGGTATGAGGTGCATAATAAACATATTAAACTAACTAACTAACTAACTAATAATAATAATAATAATAATAATAATAATAATAATAATAATAATAATAATAATAATAATAAATAATTAATTTTGGAATGATACAATGTTTCTACAGAGATAGGTGACATTTAGATGTGCATACAGAAAGCCATAGCTATGCATGGCATTTCGTGCTAGACTTCTGGAAATGTGTTCCCAGTACAACAGCTGTTGAGAACAGTGACTCTCAGTGGACATCCTGTGGCACTACACTACCATAGCAACGTATGGGAGGTGCCCTTATCTTCAGATAGAAGAACAAGTGTCCGACGTCTGGATATCTTATAGATAGTTCCTGTTTTGGTCAGACCTTCATAAAACTCCCTACCTGCCTGCCACTACCTTAATAATGTATCCCTTTAAGTAAACTGATTGATAGTATACACATAACATTGATGCTACCCAAGGTTTTAGCTTCAATAACCCTACTAGGCAGACTCGTCAACTACTCCATTTCCAAACCAATACTCTCTTATCTACTTTCTAAATCTAGATTTATCTAATTCATCCTCTCATTTGTGAGTGATGAGTGCTTAGCTTCATGTGGGTGACGAGTGCCTGGCTTAATGTGGGTGATGAGTGCTTAGCTTAATGTGGGTGACGAGTGTCTGGCTTAATGTGGGTGATGAGTGCTTAGCTTAATGTGGGTGACGAATGCCTAGCTTAATGTGGGTGACGAGTGTCTGGCTTAATGTGAGTGATGAGTGCTTAGCTTAATGTGGGTGACGAATGCCTGGCTTAATATGGGTGATGAGTGCTTAGCTTAATGTGGATGACGAATGCCTAGCTTAATGTGGGTGACGAGTGCCTGGCTTAATGTGGGTGACGAGTGCCTAGCTTAATGTGGGGTGACGAGTGCCTAGCTTAATGTGGGGTGACGAGTGCCTAGCTTAATCTGGGTGACGAGTGCCTAGCTTAATGTGGGGTGACGAGTGCCTAGCTTAATGTGGGTGACGAGTGCCTAGCTTCATGTGGGTGACGAGTGCCTAGCTTAATGTGGGGTGACGAGTGCCTAGCTTAATGTGGGGTGACGAGTGCCTAGCTTCATGTGGGTGATGAGCACCAAACCCACATGTATGAGGGTAAGTCTCCCATTGTGCGTTGTAAGTTGTTTGTGGCTGTTAGAAAGTTGACTTTGGCCATTCACTGTTGGTGGAAGAAAAGGGAAAGAAAGAGGCGAAGGTAGGAGATGGGAAGGAGGGGAAGTGAAACGGGAGGGTAGAAGGAGAGAGGGCAGGAGAGAGGGGAAAGAGAGAGGTAGAAGGAAAGAGAGAAGGGGAGTCTACCTGGAGGGGAAGGGAGTAAATAAAGACAGAGTGGGGGAAGCCAGGGTAGAAGGAGAGAGGGGAAGAGAGGGGAAAGGGAGGAAAGAAGAGTGGAGGAGCAAGAGGGGGTAAGTGAAGGGGGACGGAGGGATTAAGGGGTGACGGAGGGTTGAGAGGGGTGAGGGGGGGAAAAGGAGGGAGGGGGAGACAAGGGGGGTGAGGAAAAGGGGGGCGGAGGAGGGGGGGGGAAGACGTGTGAACGGTGCTAATTACTGCGCCAACTTCCTCACGAGGACCTGTGCGGGTGGTGGGGGAAGGGGGATTAGGGGGAGGGGGAGGAGGGGAGGGTCGAGGGGGAGGGTGGTGGTGGAGGGAGGGACGGAAAGCTGACGAGGAAGAATAAGGAGGAGAGGATGAAGCCATAAGTTAGGAGAGAGAGAGAGAGAATCTTAGAGAAAACGTGAAGCAGAAATTAAAAAAAAAAGAACCCTAACTCGTACAGAACAACAGCAGAGTTATAACTAGAGACGATCTATAGCTAGAGAGCTATAACAGAGCCGTAACTAGGCCAGAGCTAGAGCACTACAAGAGTCAAGCAGAGCTCTAGCGAGAAGAGCATTGCAGCATAAGTGGAGTGCATTATCAAGCTTGCATGACATCACAGCTCATTAAGCTCTGTCTTCCCGAGCATTCTAAATGCACGTCATGCACACTATATATATATATATATATATATATATATATATATATATATATATATATATATATATATATATATATATATATATATATATATATATATATATATATATATATATATATATATATATATATATATATATATATATATATATATATTATCTCTCAGTCCACAGTTGGATTCGAACCTGGAGACTCGATAAAGCTCTGGGAGAGCGAAACGTTGCCACAATAAACTATCACATTAGTTGCATCTGTGTCGATTTGCCTAACTAGAGAATGAACACAGCAAGAAGCAGAGCAGAACAGAGCAAAGTGGAATAAAGAGTTGTATCTGATTAAGCCTGAGGTAAGCTTATCTGCAATCTAATAAATAAGTTTATTGAGATACAGGTATACATAAATGCATCACAGGTATACATAAATACAGTTACATAAATTATCATATGTTGTGACATATGTAAATTACCTACCAGGATAAACCAAAGTAGTTATAGTGATTTATTTACATTGGAATCCTTGTTATTTCCAATAGTGATCCAAGTTAGTGACTGATTAGGTTTATACCTAATTGACTACGGAAGTCATTAAGCCTGCAGCAACACCTACCCGGCTTAAAGCTTATTAGCTGCTAGAGGGTCATTAAGATTGCAATGACACTAATCACATTTAAAGCACAGGGAGACCATGTGTCAAGAATACTTTATATGTTATACGTTAAAATAAAGGGAAACTCCTGTCATGTATACAGTGAGAGACGTACATCTCTTGGTGTATGTGCACTGAGAGACAGAGAGAAAGGAAGTGGTCGTTGGGCAAAGACCATGGGAAGTCATGGTGGATGTGGTAGCGAGCAGGTGGACTTAAATTATTACCTTTCTCTCTCTCTCTGTCTCTCTGTCTGTCTCTCTCTCATTCTCTGTCTGTCTGTCTCTCTCTCTCTCTTTCTCTCTCTCTCTCTCTTGTATTCTACCTGAGTGTGTAAGGGAGGAGAGTGAGGCAGGAGGTGAAGTTATACATGCAGTTGGTAGGCAGGAATGGTGAGGTGTTATTGCTATATATTCAGAACTGTGCAGGGCAGTAGTAGTAGTGAGTGGTAGTAGGGGTGGTGAGCGGTGGTGAGTCGTAGTGTGTGATCGGTAGTGGTGAGTGGGGAAAGTTGATGGTGAGAGGCAGAGGTGATAGTGAGTGGTGATGAACTAGATGTTAGAGAAGGCAGGACACGAGGCATCGGGTTCATGATGTCTGTCGTTGCTGCTGCTGTTGCTACTGTTGTTCTTCCTGCTACTACTGCTGTTATCACTGTTGCTGCTGCTGGTGCTGTCACTCTTACTACTGCTGTTATCACTGTTGCTGCTGCTGGTGCTATCACTCTTACCACTGCTGTTATCACTGTTGCTGCTGCTGGTGCTATCACTCTTACAACTGCTGTTATCCCTGTTGCTGCTGCTGGTGCTATCACTCTTACCACTGCTGTTATCACTGTTGCTGCTGCTGGTGCTATCACTCTTACAACTGCTGTTATCCCTGTTGCTGCTGCTGGTGCTATCACTCTTACAACTGCTGTTATCACTGTTGCTGCTGCTGGTGCTATCACTCTTACTACTGCTGTTATCCCTGTTGCTGCTGCTGGTGCTATCACTCTTACTACTGCTGTTATCACTGTTGCTGCTGCTGGTGCTATCACTCTTACTACTGCTGTTATCACTGTTGCTGCTGCTGGTGCTATCACTCTTACAACTGCTGTTATCACTGTTGCTGCTGCTGGTGCTATCACTCTTACAACTGCTGTTATCACTGTTGCTGCTGCTGGTGCTATCACTCTTACAACTGCTGTTATCACTGTTGCTGTTGCTGGTGCTATCACTCTTACTAATGCTGTTATCACTGTTGCTGCTGCTGGTGCTATCACTCTTACTAATGCTGTTATCACTGTTGCTGCTGCTGGTGCTATCACTCTTACTAATGCTGTTATCACTGTTGCTGCTGCTGGTGCTATCACTCTTACTACTGCTGTTATCACTGTTGCTGCTGCTGGTGCTATCACTCTTACTACTGCTGTTATCACTGTTGCTGCTGCTGGTGCTATCACTCTTACTACTGCTGTTATCACTGTTGCTGCTGCTGGTGTTATCACTCTTACTACTGCTGTTATCACTGTTGCTGCTGCTGGTGCTATCACTCTTACTAATGCTGTTATCACTGTTGCTGTTGCTGGTGCTATCACTCTTACTACTGCTGTTATCACTGTTGCTGCTGCTGGTGCTATCACTCTTACTACTGCTGTTATCACTGTTGCTGCTGCTGGTGCTATCACTCTTACTAATGCTGTTATCACTGTTGCTGTTGCTGGTGCTATCACTCTTACTACTGCTGTTATCACTGTTGCTGCTGCTGGTGCTATCACTCTTACTACTGCTGTTATCACTGTTGCTGCTGCTGGTGCTATCACTCTTACTACTGCTGTTATCACTGTTGCTGCTGCTGGTGCTATCACTCTTACTACTGCTGTTATCACTGTTGCTGCTGCTGGTGCTATCACTCTTACTACTGCTGTTATCACTGTTGCTGCTGAGCCATTAAACATCAATTCACCTATCGACAAAGCGAGTACTTTCACTCGAAAGCTTCACAAAGCGAGTACTTTCACTCGGAAGCTTCACAAAGCGAGCACTTTCACTCGGAAGCTTCACAAAGCGAGTACTTTCACTCGGAAGCTTCACAAAGCTAGTACTTTCACTCGGAAGCTTCACAAAGCGAGTACTTTCACTCGGAAGCTTCACAAAGCGAGTACTTTCACTCGGAAGCTTCACAAAGCGAGTACTTTCACTCGGAAGCTTTACAAAGCGAGTACTTTCACTCGGAAGCTTCACAAAGCGAGTACTTTCACTCGGAAGCTTCACAAAGCGAGTACTTTCACTCGGAAGCTTCACAAAGCGAGTACTTTCACTTGGAAGCTTCACAAAGCGAGTACTTTCACTCGGAAGCTTCACAAAGCGAGTACTTTCACTCGGAAGCTTTACAAAGCTAGTACTTTCACTCGGAAGCTTCACAAAGCGAGTACTTTCACTCGGAAGCTTCACAAAGCGAGTACTTTCACTCGGAAGCTTCACAAAGCGAGTACTTTCACTCGGAAGCTTTACAAAGCGAGTACTTTCACTCGGAAGCTTCACAAAGCGAGTACTTTCACTCGGAAGCTTCACAAAGCGAGTACTTTCACTTGGAAGCTTCACAAAGCGAGTACTTTCACTCGGAAGCTTCACAAAGCGAGTACTTTCACTCGGAAGCTTTACAAAGCGAGTACTTTCACTCGAAAGCTTCACAAAGCGAGTACTTTCACTCGGAAGCTTTACAAAGCGAGTACTTTCACTCGGAAGCTTCACAAAGCGAGTACTTTCACTCGGAAGCTTTACAAAGCGAGTACTTTCACTCGGAAGCTTCACAAAGCGAGTACTTTCACTCGAAAGCTTCACAAAGCGAGTACTTTCACTCGGAAGCTTTACAAAGCGAGTACTTTCACTCGGAAGCTTCACAAAGCGAGTACTTTCACTCGGAAGCTTTACAAAGCGAGTACTTTCACTCGGAAGCTTCACAAAGCGAGTACATTCACTCGGAAGCTTCACAAAGCGAGTATTTTCACTCGGAAGCTTCTCAAAGCGAGTACTTTCACTCGGAAGCTTCACAAAGCGAGTACTTTCACTCGGAAGCTTCACAAAGCGAGTACTTTCACTCGGAAGCTTCACAAAGCGAGTACTTTCACTCGGAAGCTTCACAAAGCGAGTACTTTCACTCGGAAGCTTCACAAAGCGAGTACTTTCACTCGGAAGCTTCACAAAGCGAGTACTTTCACTCGGAAGCTTAACAAAGCGAGTACTTTCACTCGGAAGCTTCACAAAGCGAGTACTTTCACTGGGAAGCTTCAAAAAGCGAGTACTTTCACTCGGAAGCTTCACAAAGCTAGTACTTTCACTCGGAAGCTTCACAAAGCGAGTACTTTCACTCGGAAGCTTCACAAAGCGCGTACTTTCACTCGGAAGCTTCACAAAGCGAGTACTTTCACTCGGAAGCTTCACAAAGCGAGTACTTTTACTCGGAAGCTTCAGAAAGCGAGTAATTTCACTCGGAAGCTTCACAAAGCGAGTACTTTCACTCGGAAGTTTCACAAAGCGAGTACTTTCACTCGGAAGCTTCACAAAGTGAGTACTTTCACTCGGAAGCTTCACAAAGCGAGTACTTTCACTCGGAAGCTTCACAAAGCGAGTACTTTCACTCGGAAGCTTCACAAAGTGAGTACTTTCACTCGGAAGCTTCACAAAGCGAGTACTTTCACTCGGAAGCTTCATAAAGCGAGTACTTTCACTAGGAAGCTTCACAAGGCGAGTACTTTCACTCGGAAGCTTCACAAAGCGAGTACTTTCACTCGGAAGCTTCACAAAGCGAGTACTTTCACTCGGAAGCTTCACAAAGCGAGTACTTTCACTCGGAAGCTTCACAAAGCGATTACTTTCACTCGGAAGCTTCACAAAGCTAGTACTTTCACTCGGAAGCTTCACAAAGCGAGTACTTTCACTCGGAAGCTTAACAAAGCGAGTACTTTCACTCGGAAGCTTCACAAAGCGAGTACTTTCACTCGGAAGCTTCAAAAAGCGAGTACTTTCACTCGGAAGCTTCACAAAGCTAGTACTTTCACTCGGAAGCTTCACAAAGCGAGTACTTTCACTCGGAAGCTTCACAAAGCGCGTACTTTCACTCGGAAGCTTCACAAAGCGAGTACTTTCACTCGGAAGCTTCACAAAGCGAGTACTTTTACTCGGAAGCTTCAGAAAGCGAGTAATTTCACTCGGAAGCTTCACAAAGCGAGTACTTTCACTCGGAAGTTTCACAAAGCGAGTACTTTCACTCGGAAGCTTCACAAAGTGAGTACTTTCACTCGGAAGCTTCACAAAGCGAGTACTTTCACTCGGAAGCTTCACAAAGCGAGTACTTTCACTCGGAAGCTTCACAAAGCGATTACTTTCACTCGGAAGCTTCACAAAGCTAGTACTTTCACTCGGAAGCTTCACAAAGCGAGTACTTTCACTCGGAAGCTTCACAAAGCGAGTACTTTCACTCGGAAGCTTCACAAAGCGAGTACTTTTACTCGGAAGCTTCAGAAAGCGAGTACTTTCACTCGGAAGCTTCACAAAGCGAGTACTTTCACTCGGAAGCTTCACAAAGCGAGTACTTTCACTCGGAAGCTTCACAAAGCGAGTATTTTCACTCGGAAGCTTCACAAAGCGAGTACTTTCACTCGGAAGCTTCACAAAGCGAGTACTTTCACTCGGAATCTTCACTTTCCCTGTCATGTAGGGGGGTATTGGAACGTAAGGGATATAAGTGGGGAATACGGGAGTAAGGGGAGGGAGTCAGTAGGCAGGGGACAGGCAGGCGAGGTGGTAGGAGAGATGATTAGCGGAGGTAGGTAGGTAGGTAATGTGAGGTCACTGGTGACTACAACTTCACCTCTCATTACTCTACCCACCACTCCACAGTACTCACCCTCTCACTACTTTAACTGAACATAAATAAATGGAGAAAATAACGGGGACAGTGAACATTACTATTCTACTCAAACAAAGTTTATTATTAAGTCCTTGTACAATAATATATTTGGGAACAGAACATTATTGTGGTTTAGATAAATGGGATGGTATGTATAAGCAGTGAGACAGGGAATACAATCTACTTGACCAAAATGAATGTAACTTACAATATAGTTCAGAGGGCAGTTCATCACAGGAACTAAGCCACAGGTCCCAAGACCTACACAACACGAGTACTGCGCCAAGCCAGTACTCTGCCCAACGCCTCCAACAGTCTCCTCCAGAGACTTCAGCAGCCTTCTCCCGAACCCTGCACCCCAGCAGCAGCTCAGTCTCTGCTCAGGAGCTCTACACCCCAGCAGCAGCTCCGCTCGAATATCCCTACTCAGCTGTTCCTTGGGCTTACATTGTCCCGAGAGCACCCCCCACAATCACGTGTACGACCTGACGCCTAGGTCTGACGCCGTCAAGAACAAAAGACCTCAGACGTGGGCGTGGCTGACAGACGTTTGCCAAGGCAAGGTGTGACCATATAACTGGTTAAATTAGGTCTCCCTAGAGACCTCACAAGCCCAGCTGAACTACATCACATCCCCATACTCTTTTTATATTTAACAAAACTGGTTAATAAAAGCAATGTTCTGCAACCCTATTTGTTGGGTGGAAATGGGTAGGTTGGATTTGTTGAATAGGGTGTTAGATTGCGGTGTTGGAAGGGATTTTACTGATATAGTGAGGGGTTGGATAAAAAGGGGGATGAGTGGAATGGAGTGGGGGGAAGGGGAAGGGGGTAGAGTCTGAATGGGGTGAGGGGGGGAGTTGGTTAAGATTTTGGGTGATGGGGTTGTAATTGGATGAGGGGGGGGGTAAAGAGGTGATGATAGGGTTTGGAGTGGAGGCTACTGGGATGAAGTGGAGGTTACTGGGGTTGAAGTGGAATGGAAGTTGCTGGGGTTGGAGTGGGGTGTGTGATTTGAGGTAAGAAATAGATAGGCAGACATAGTGAAAGAAAGTTAAGAGGTGGGGAGACAGAGTGAGAGAGAAACAGAGAGAGAGAGAGAGAGAGAGAGAGAGAGAGAGAGAGAGAGAGAGAGAGAGAGAGAGAGTACGATAAAGAGTGTATGACAAGAGGGAGGATAAATCCACATGAAGAGCATTAAAACAGAGA
>NC_091364.1:4501853-4521853 GCF_038502225.1 Cherax quadricarinatus | reverse complement strand
TTCTGTCCTGAATCTGGACTTTCTAGAAAGACGTAGGGTTGGGGGGGGATATGATTGAGGTGTATAAATGGAAAACAGGAATGAATAAAGAGGATGTAAATAACGTGCTGAAAAATATCTAGACAAGACAGGACTCGCAGCAATGGTTTTAAGTTGAAAAAATTCGGATTCCGGAATGATATAGGAAAGCACTGATTTGGTAATAGAGTTGTGGATGAGTGGAATAAACTCCCAAGTACCGTCATAGAAGCTAAAGTGTTGTGTTAGATAAATACATGAGTGGGTGTGGTTGAGTGAGTTGGACCTGACTAGCTTGTGCTACTAGATCCGATGCCGTGCTCCTTCCATAAGTGGATGTGACCTGACCTGACTAGGTTGGGTCATTGGCTTAAGCCGGTAGGAGACTTGAACCTGCCTCGCATGGGTCAGTAGGCCTGCTGCAGTGGGGAGGTTGTGAAGGTGGAGAGGTTCTGAAGGTGGAGACGTTGTGAAGGTGGGGAGGTTGTGAAGGTATGATGGTTGTGAGAGTGGGGGTGAGGGGTAGGAAAGGTGTAAGTTGTGACTGCATGGGGATAACAGTGAGTAAATTGTGAAAATGCTGCTAGTAGACTACGAGAGTGTCTGAAGGTTGTGAGTGCAGGGAAAGTCAGTCAGAACGTTGTGAGTGCAGGGAAAGTCAGTCAGAAGGTTGTGAGTGCAGGGAAAGTCAATCTGAAGGTTGTGAGCGCAGGGAAAGTCAGTCAGAAGGTTGTGAGTGCAGGGAAAGTCAGTCAGAAGGTTGTGAGTGCAGGGAAAGTCAGTCAGAAGGTTGTGAGTGCAGGGAAAGTCAATCTGAAGGTTGTGAGCGCAGGGAAAGTCAGTCTGAAGGTTGTGAGTGCAGGGAAAGTCAGTCTGAAGGTTGTGAGCGCAGGGAAAGTCAATCTGAAGGTTGTGAGTGCAGGGAAAGTCAGTCAGAAGGTTGTGAGTGCAGGGAAAGTCAATCTGAAGGTTGTGAGCGCAGGGAAAGTCAGTCAGAAGGTTGTGAGTGCAGGGAAAGTCAGTCAGAAGGTTGTGAGTGCAGGGAAAGTCAATCTGAAGGTTGTGAGCGCAGGGAAAGTCAATCTGAAGGTTGTGAGCGCAGGGAAAGTCAGTCAGAAGGTTGTGAGTGCAGGGAAAGTCAGTCAGAAGGTTGTGAGTGCAGGGAAAGTCAGTCAGAAGGTTGTGAGTGCAGGGAAAGTCAATCTGAAGGTTGTGAGCGCAGGGAAAGTCAGTCTGAAGGTTGTGAGTGCAGGGAAAGTCAGTCTGAAGGTTGTGAGCGCAGGGAAAGTCAATCTGAAGGTTGTGAGCGCAGGGAAAGTCAGTCTGAAGGTTGTGAGTGCAGGGAAAGTCAGTCTGAAGGTTGTGAGCGCAGGGAAAGTCAATCTGAAGGTTGTGAGCGCAGGGAAAGTCAGTCAGAAGGTTGTGAGTGCAGGGAAAGTCAGTCAGAAGGTTGTGAGTGCAGGGAAAGTCAATCTGAAGGTTGTGAGCGCAGGGAAAGTCAGTCTGAAGGTTGTGAGTGCAGGGAAAGTCATGAGATCTTTGCCAGAAAAGAAAACTCGTGAGAGTTTTAATTTAGCGTGGGGAAGGATCTGGGTGCGTGGCTCGAGTGTGGAAATGTTGTTAGTCTTGTAGGTGTGATGTAAGCTTGCTGAAGTGAGTAATGGTTGTGAGTAGGCAATGAGCGTGTATTGAAGAGTTGTGAGTAAATTAAGAGGGCTTGGGAAGACTGTGAGTGAGTTAAACGAGTAGGGGAAAAGCAGTAATGGTTCACAAATAACCCGAAAATGTTTGTAAATGGTCCAAATCGAACCGTAGCGCCGTCGTGAGCTCCTCTCTCCTATGTGCGAGTTCTTCCAGTCACGGTATTGTGCCTTTCTGTTTTTCAGTAATGGTACCAGGACCATTACCTTGGGTTGCCATGAGGAAAAGACGCAGTAAAAGAGCAGCACTATAATGTGAGGTAGTGAATGGCTGTGAGCATTCTAAGTGTGTGGGAAGGTTGTGAGCAGGTTAAGTGAGCGTGGGAAGGGGTCACACAACACCTGCTTAGTCCGTCTTGTGTACATCCGGTAGCAGCTAGTGGAGGGAGACCAAGCGTTTAAATGGCATTTCTGCACGTTGCACATTCTCGATTCTTCAATAGTAAGCACCATATATATATATATATATATATATATATATATATATATATATATATATATATATATATATATATATATATATATATATATATATATATATATATATATATATATTTATATATATATATATATATGTGTGTGTGTGTGTATATATATATATATATGCAATAAGATCACAGTAAACAGGTGATTTCAGAATATGCAAAACAACCACTCTGAAAGAATAGAGAAATTCCAAGCGCTTTCGTGACTACTCACATTATCAAGGAACTGAACCTTACGAAAAAAAATATATTTCACTGTGTTTATTTAGTATTAAATTAATGTTAACAAATTTAAAATATATTTAGTTGGGTTAGGCTAAAATAAATTGTTCTTGTTATTATAAGGTTAGGTAAGTTTTCTAAGATTCTTTTGGTGCAAAATTAAAAATTTTTACATTAACATTAATGAAAAAAAATATATCTTTAAACGTATAAGAGAAAATTTTAGAAAGGACTTAATTTTAAATGAGTTCTTGCTAATTGACCAGTTTTACACATTTGGCACGACATATATATATATATATATATATATATATACATGTATATATATATATATATATATATATATATATATATATATATATAAATATGTATTTGATTAAAGATTTGGAGAATAGTTATCTACGTAATTCTGGTATTAAATATTGCGTTACATTATTTTCATAGTTTTCGTGAGAACTGCTATAATTAATGTTTTCTCGTTATCATTACAAACAAAAATTACGTATCTGAAAACAAAGGTCACAGTGTTTTTAGTGGATATCGTGCTGCAGCGGCAGCATGAACAGCAGTTGCAGATATCTGATGATAACATGGTGACAGGCTCTGTAATTACAGTTGTGGTGGGAGTAGTTCTCACCCATTACTCACAGGAGAAGGTGGGAGTTGAAGAAGGTCACAGTGTTTCCTGAAGCTTCGTCGGGATTCAGGAGTGTTTTACCTGCCACAGGCAGGATACGTACAGAAGTGCATGTTTGTGTATTCATACTAAGAGGAGCGCTTAACGTTTCTCAAACAGGCGAAATCTCTTTCGAAATTCAGTGCATGTGGCAGGATTTCAGTAAATAACTTATTACTGGCCTGGTGTTCCTGGGTGTGGGAGTGACCGTCTAGCTTCTGCTAGGCGCCCACGCTTATCTGGGATCTGGCTGAGTGGCAAAAGTATTGTGCTCCTTGATACAGAGTCTGCAGGTTCGAACCTTGCTATGGACTGAGAGACACTAAGAGTAGTATATCTCACATTGTATGTGCACTGAGAGGCGTGTATATCTCCGTGTCTATATATACTTGGATAATTTTCGTTAATCTCAATTTTCAGTGTTAGTGAACAACCCTGTTCAACAGACTTTAAATATATCAAACTAATTCACCTTCCACAGATGTCCGGACGACTGCTTGCACAGGTTAATAAGTTAGGTCACTGACCCTTTGAATAACGAAATGATAAAAACTCCAATTAACTCTCATCTTTTTTTCTCAAGCGTGCATTTCCGTACAGGTGGAGCGCTTCTACTGGCCTGAGACGCGAGCCTTCACTTGGTAAGGAAGTGTACATACCTGCTTGTGCTTGCAGATGTCGAGTGTGTATGGCTTTCTTAGACGTGCGGGGTTTGAGATGCAGCTCCTCGGTCCCACCTGTTTGTTACTGATCCTGTGATTGCCTGAGCTTGCTACCACCTGCAGCTCATAAGACTGCCATCACCACGAGCCCCTTTGGGGCGGGGTAGATGGTAGACCAGAGGCCTAGCTTCTCCCTACGAGCCCCGTGAGGGAGGGGAATGTGGCTAGGCCTGGGGACACTTGGTCCCAAAGATGAGGAGGTACTTGTACCTCCTCCCATGGGAGACTTAAGTCTCGAGACACTCCCCAGATAGGGAGCCAAGGCCGGGTCACCACTACTTGGAAAAGACCCGGGCCGGGAGAATACCGGCGAATAAAATAAAAAAAAAAAAAAAAAACGTATCCTGAATCCCTGGTGTTCTGTGTATCTTACTAAAGATTTTATCTTACTGAAACAGGTAAGAAAACATACCATTGTTTGAATACTGTACTGCATTAAGTAGATCTTTTACAGATCATCCTGCTATTTAAAGATTTGTTCTACATACTGAAAGACTTTAGGCCTTCCAGTCACATGATTTCCTGTAGGGAATATCCCTCTAAGATTCCTCTCGTGTCTTCCATTTGCTCCCAAACCACTCTGAGACTAGAGAGTGTATGTATATGTATGTACGTGTGAGTATGCTTGCTCTGACCTTGCCTGGCACCACAGCCGCCCTCTGAGAAATGTGGAAGCATGTTTGCCTCGTGTGCAGGTCAAATTATACAAGAGACATGGTGCCTTGCCTTGTGCCTTATCTTCTGCTCACCTAACTGGCGTGGGAGATGCAAGAGATACACTGACCTACCTTCTGCATACTTACCTGGTATAGGAGATAGGACACACTAGATTACCTCACCTAGCATAGGAGATATGACACACTAGACTACCTCACCTGGCATAGGAGATACGACACACTAGACTACCTCCTGCATTCTTACCTGGCAGAAAAGATTCAAAAGAGAAGCTTGCATACGTTCTGCTTACTTAAAAGAGTAATTCTGTATTAGGACGACGTTTTGCTCAATGCATTAATATAATTAATACATTCTTCCGTTATTTTAGATAATTTCGTTTATTTGTCGGCCAGCTGCCTCTTCCACCTAAGTTGCGTAGATTAGGAATGTTAGAAAAGTAGGGAGTGTTGGAAGAGGAGTAGGGAGTGTTAGAGGAGTAGTTGAAAGTGTCTGAAAAAGATTAGTGAGTGTTAATGGAGCAAAGAGTGTTAGAGGATACGTAAAGTGTGTTGTAAAAGGTGTAGGAAGTGCTGGTGAGGGTTGCAGAGTATTGAAGGAGCAGTGTCTGTTGATGGATTAAAGAGGAGCGTTGGAGGAAGAAGTTAGGAGTGTTGGAGAAGAAGTGGGCAGTCTTGGAGAAGAGAGTGTTGATGGAGAGGCAAGAATTGTGGGAGGAATGAAAAGAAGTGTTGGAAGAGGGGTAGAGAGTATTGGAGGAGGGTGGAAGGGAGTGTTGGAGGAGGAGGCGGTAGAGTGTGTTGAAGGAAGGGAGGGGGGGGTAGAGAGTGTTGATGGACGGGGTAGGGAGAATTACATGACGACGTTTCGCTCCCTCTTGGACCACTGTCAAGTTACAACTTGGGTAAGAAGTATTAGCTAAATAAAGCAGAGATTATGACAGGTCAGTCAGGCAACTAATTCAGGGCATCAATTTGGATGGAGAGTCAGGTAAGGTGGACCGAACACGACTCACCCTAGTCACTTGGAGTAGAGAGTCAGGTAGCATGGACTACATAGGACTCACCATGGTTTCCTGGAGTGGTGAGTCAGGAAGAATGAACCACACACACTACTCACCCTGGTCTCCAGGAGTGGTGGGTCAGAAAGAATGAACCACACATACTACTCACCCTGGTCTTCTGGAGTGGTGGGTCAGAAAGAATGAACCATACAATACTCACCCTGGTCTCCTGGAGTGGTGAATCAGGAAGAATGAACCATACAATACTCACCCTGGTCTCCTGGAGTGGTGAATCAGGAAGAATGAACCATACAATACTCACCCTGGTCTCCTGGAGTGGTGAATCAGGAAGAATGAACCATACAATACTCCCCCTGGTCTCCTGGAGTGGTGAATCAGGAAGAATGAACCATACAATACTCACCCTGGTCTCCTGGAGTGGTGAGTCAGGAAGAATGAACCACACACACTACTCACCCTGGTCTCCTGGAGTGATGAGTCAGGAAGAATGAACCACACACACTAATCACCCTGGTCTCCTGGTGTGGTGAGTCAGGAAGAATGAACCACACACACTAATCACCCTGGTCTCCTGGTGTGGTGAGTCAGGAAGAATGAACCACATACTACTCACCCTGGTCTCCTGGAGTGGTGAATCAGGAAGAATGAACCATACAATACTCACCCTGGTCTCCTGGAGTGGTGAATCAGGAAGAATGAACCATACAATACTCCCCCTGGTCTCCTGGAGTGGTGAATCAGGAAGAATGAACCATACAATACTCACCCTGGTCTCCTGGAGTGGTGAGTCAGGAAGAATGAACCACACACACTACTCACCCTGGTCTCCTGGAGTGATGAGTCAGGAAGAATGAACCACACACACTAATCACCCTGGTCTCCTGGTGTGGTGAGTCAGGAAGAATGAACCACATACTACTCACCCTGGTCTCCTGGAGTGGTAAGTCAGGAAGAATGAACCACACATACTACTCCCCCTGGTCTCCTGGAGTGGTAAGTCAGGAAGAATGAACCACACATACTACTCCCCCTGGTCTCCTGGAGTGG
Source organism: Cherax quadricarinatus (assembly GCF_038502225.1). Taxonomy (NCBI): domain Eukaryota; kingdom Metazoa; phylum Arthropoda; class Malacostraca; order Decapoda; family Parastacidae; genus Cherax; species Cherax quadricarinatus. The sequence continues at coordinate 4,515,284 of NC_091364.1, read as the reverse complement.
TAAGTCAGGAAGAATGAACCACACATACTACTCCCCCTGGTCTCCTGGAGTGGTGAGTCAGGAAGAATGAACCACACATACTACTCCCCCTGGTCTCCTGGAGTGGTAAGTCAGGAAGAATGAACCACACATACTACTCCCCCTGGTCTCCTGGAGTGGTGAGTCAGGAAGAATGAACCACATACTACTCACCCTGGTCTCCTGGAGTGGTGAGTCAGGAAGAATGAACCACACACACTAATCACCCTGGTCTCCTGGTGTGGTGAGTCAGGAAGAATGAACCATACAATACTCACCCTGGTCTCTTGGAGTGGTGAGTCAGGAAGAATGAACCACACATACTACTCCCCCTGGTCTCCTGGAGTGGTGAGTCAGGAAGAATGAACCACACATACTACTCCCCCTGGTCTCCTGGAGTGGTGAGTCAGGAAGAATGAACCACACATACTACTCCCCCTGGTCTCCCGGAGTGGTGAGTCAGGAAGAATGAACCACACATACTACTCCCCCTGGTCTCCTGGAGTGGTGAGTCAGGAAGAATGAACCACACATACTACTCCCCCTGGTCTCCCGGAGTGGTGAGTCAGGAAGAATGAACCACACATACTACTCCCCCTGGTCTCCCGGAGTGGTGAGTCAGGAAGAATGAACCACACATACTACTCCCCCTGGTCTCCCGGAGTGGTGAGTCAGGAAGAATGAACCACACATACTACTCACCCTGGTCTCAGTATTCCTCACTCTGGCTGGTTTTCGGGGGCAAACGCTCCCCACGAAACGATAGAAAAAATCGTCATTTACATTGGAACTCTATTTATTTCCATTCATCAGTCTTGCCCATTTCCGATGGCCTCTTGGATCTGATTGATATATTTTGCATATTAAATTTTAACCACGTTACTGGCTACGAATATTTTCGTAAAAATATTTGATATAAATATTCAGTATTTCCTGTTTAAGGAGGTAAAACTGACGAGCGAAGAGCTACTGTAGTTTCTCTCACAACCTGATATATATATATATATATATATATATATATATATATATATATATATATATATATATATATATATATATATATATATATATATATATATGCAATAAGATCACAGTAAACAGGTGATTTCAGAATATGCAAAACAACCACTCTGAAAGAATAGAGAAATTCCAAGCGCTTTCGTGACTACTCACATTATTCTATTCTTTCAGAGTGGTTGTTTTGCATATATATATATATATATATATATATATATATATATATATATATATATATATATATATATATATATATATATATATATATATATATATATATACATACATACATACATACCTCCCTGGGCACTCGACTCGATCCACAGGCCATTCGGACTGGTGTTGCTCTTCTCCTAGCCGCCCCCATCCTCACCGAACATAGGTGTATTTTCGGCAGGGCGACGGCTGATCATTTCGGACTTCATGGTCTCGTGTGTCACAAACCAGAAGGGAAGTATGCCAGGCATGAGGAGGTCAATGACATCATAAAGAGAAGCCTCGCCACAGCCCGTTGCCCTGCCCAACGGGAACCCCAAGTGCAGAGGTCTGACGGAAGACAAAAGCGTCCTGATGGAGCCACTATGCTACACTGGAAGGATGGAAGGAAGATTGCCTGGGACTACACCTGCGCCGCCACATTGGGAGACACCTACTTGCCATACTCCGTAGCTGAAGTGGGTGGAGCCGCCAGCCACAGGGAGACCCAGAAGACCCGCAAATATGAGAACCTTCCCCCTTGATATAACTTCTTCCCAATGGGGTCGGAGACCCTTGGAGCATGGGACAAGCGTGCTCTAAAGTTCCTCAAAGAGCTGGGTGAAAAACTCATCATAGAAACCAAGGACCACAGAGCGACCAGTTTCCTCTTTCAGAAGCTCAGTGTTGCGACCCAGAGAGGAAATGCCTGCAGCATTTTGGGCACGCGGCCCACTGCCGGGGAGCTGGACGAAGTATTCGAGATATAGCTCTGAGTTGTTATCTATGCTATTTTACTCCAAATTGTATTTTTTTCAATGTATTTTGTCAATGCATCTTGTTTTTAAATAAAGCATATGTAGAATATACAGAGGGTGGTAGGAGAAATTTTTCAAACAGCTTCAGGGAGAACCTTGAATTTTCCCTGAAGCAAATTTATTCTTTTCTCTGAGGATGAGGTTCCCAGGGCAGTTCTAGAGGTGGTACCTCCTTATATCTTTTCTTTCAACAAACTGGCCGTATCCCACTGAGGCAGGGTGGCCCAAAAAAGAAAAACAAAAATTTCTCTTTTCAACTTTAATAATGTGTACAGGACAAGAGGTTACCAATCCCTTGCTCCCGGCATTTTAGTCACCTCTTACGACACGCATGGCTTACAGAGGAAGAATTCTGTTCCACTATACAATATTATGCGTTAGCATAATAATCTCTTCCTCTCTTTATACTTTTAATTATCACGAGTGTAATATCCCTTGACGCCAACATACCTTCCTATTCCAGTGTAGCTTCCCAACAGTGGTACCAGCAACGTGGTACGTCATTGTTCAGTAAATAACAAGATAACTCATCCTTCAACTATAACAGTGAGTGAGATGATATTAAGGCTTAGCGTTAGTGTCCTTGACTGATTTAAAAAAAAAAGTTAATTTGCGTTACTCAAATCTAATCATACCTACAAAAACTAAGTATTTGTCTAGCCGTTTACATCAAGCAGAAATAAACGAATCGTAACAGTAACGATAAAACCTGTCCTTATGGAGGACAGCTTGAGTAATGGCCCAACCAGTTTCTCCTCCAGATTGAAATTTATACCGGGGATGTTAAAGAAATTTATTTCCACTCCTCTTAAAACACAAGGAAAGGCACAGAGATATCACCGCCCCCTCACTTTTTCTCAGTCATGTCAAATGTCAATGGTTCCTGTGTCCTGGAATACCACAGCTATGTAAGGCGTTATGGAGATGGAAGGTAGCATCCTGCAGGGATGGGAGATAATCTGGCGTCTCTTGTGTTCCACATTAAAGCATTCTTCTCTCTTCCTCTCACCCTGCATGTTATTCCCACAATGATCTAGGACATGCAAAGGCATGGGATTGTTTTCAAGTGTCTCGTTATTTTTACTCTAAGTATTTAATATAAGCTTCAGTGAACTGGATCCAAATTTGTATCAAGAAAGCCTGTGACTGGTTTTATTCTCTCTCTCTCTTTCTCCCTCCCTCCCTCCCTCTCTCTCTCTCTCCCTCTTTCTCTCTCTCTCTCTTCTCTTCCTACTATCCACTTATGTTTCAACATACGTTATTTCAAGCATATTAAGCCTTCGTGAGGTTCAGCATATGCCAAAGTCTGTGCACTAAGCATATATTTATACAAGTTTCCCTGCATAATGTGCAACATAATATGTTGCGCATCATGCAGCGAGGTTGCAGTGATATAAAATAAAAATAATCAACAAAAAAATATAAAAAATCATACATATTTAATCAAGACCCTGAAAATAAATATATATTCCAGACAGTAACCAAATTAATCACATTTTCCTGTTTGTTTACGCAACTGACAATATAAATTTATTAACAATCTTTGCAAATCCTATTTTAGTTTCTCTAATTAAGGTTAGGATAGACCGAAACGTCGTCATAAGGTTCCTTGTGTAAGTGTGGGTGTTAGAAGTGATCCAGCCACTGTGTTGTGAATGTTCATTCTAAGGCCTGGTCAAGGACCGGGCCGCGGGGGCGCTGCCCCCCCGGACCACCCTTCAGGTAGGCCAGATAGGGTCGAATTAATTTACGAAAATCTATACAAAGGTATCATCAGCATCAAATAATTGGACTGAAAAGAGACCACAACATATCTAGCAGAAGTGATGCTGCGCAGCCTCGTTAAGTGTTAAATATATATGAGATTCACTCATGGCAGGAGATCCAGGTGTGTATCTCACTACAGAAAAATACAGCATCCCCAGTGAAGAAGATTCCCCTTGACCTTCTAACTTTCCAGACATTAAGCCAGGGATAAAATGTTCTCGGGAGAGTGTGTGAGAGATTCTCATCTCCCCTGAGCATCTGCGATACCCAGCATCTCCCACATACCACCAGTCACTCCCACATACCACCAGTCACTCCCACATACCACCAGTCACTCCCACATACCACCAGTCACTCCCACATACCACCAGTCACTCCCACATACCACCAGTCACTCCCACACACCAGTCACTCCAACACACCAGCCACTCCCACACACCACCAGTCACTCCTACATACCACCAGTCACTCCCACATACCACCAGTCTCTCCCACACACCACAGTCACGCCCACACACAACCAGTCACTCCTACAAACCACCAGTTTCTCCCACACACCATCAGTCACTCCTATACATCACCAGTCACTCCCACATACCACAAATCACTCCCACATACCACCAGTCACTCCCACACACCAGTCACTCCCACACACCAGTCACTCCCCCACACTACCAGTCACTCCTACACACCACCAGTCACTCCCACATACCACCAGTCACTCCCACACACCAGTCACTCCCACACACCAGTCACTCCCCCACACTACCAGTCACTCCTACACACCACAGTCACTCCCACACACCACCAGTCACTCCTACACACCACCAGTTTCTCCCACACACCACCAGTCACTCGTACACACCATCAGTCACTCCCACATACCACCAGTTACTCCCACACACCACCAGTCACTCCTACACACCACCAGCCACTCCCACACACCACCAGCCACTCCCAAACACCACCAGTCACTCCCACACACCACCAGCCACTCCAAAACACCACCAGTCACTCCCACACACCACCAGCCACTCCCAAACACCACCAGTCACTCCCACACACCACCAGTCACTCCCACACACCACCAGTCACTCCCACACACCACCAGCCACTCCAAAACACCACCAGTCACTCCCACACACCACCAGTCACTCCCACACACTACCAGTCACTCCCACACACCACAAGTCACTCCCACACACCACCAGCCACTCCCACACACCACCAGTCACTCCCACACACCACCAGTCACTCCCACACACCATCACTGACGTAATACAACCTCTGTGTGGCACCATTTACGTCATGTTTATCCACTTGAGGCACCGTAGTGCCATGTTAGGTCAAGTAACTAGTCACTTTATTATTACCTCCCTCCCGGCTAACCGGTTGCTCAGAAACCGGTTAGCCATCCTGCGTGTTGGTACAATACTCTGCCATCCTGTGTGTTGGTACAATACTCTGCCATCCTGTGTGTTGGTACAATACTCTGCCATCCTGTGTGTTGGTACAATACTCTGCCATCCTGTGTGTTGGTACAATACTCTGCCGTCCTGTGTGTTGGTACAATACTCTGAAATCCTGTGTGTTGGTACAGTACTCTGCCATCATGTGTGTTGGTACAATACTCTGCCATCCTGCGTGTTGGTACAATACTCTGCCGTCCTGTGTGTTGGTACAATACTCTGCCATCCTGCGTGTTGGTACAATACTCTGCCATCCTGCGTGTTGGTACAATACTATGCCATCCTGCGTGTTGGTACAATACTCTGCCATCCTGCGTGTTGGTACAATACTCTGCCATCATGTGTGTTGGTACAATACTCTGCCATCATGTGTGTTGGTACAATACTATGCCATCCTGCGTGTTGGTACAATACTCTGCCATCCTGCGTGTTGGTACAATACTATGCCATCCTGCGTGTTGGTACAATACTCTGCCATCCTGCGTGTTGGTACAATACTCTGCATCATGTGTGTTGGTGCAATACTCTGCCATCATGTGTGTTGGTACAATACTCTGCCATCATGTGTGTTGGTACAATACTCTGCCATCATGTGTGTTGGTGCAATACTCTGCCATCATGTGTGTTGGTGCAATACTCTGCCATCATGTGTGTTGGTACAATACTCTGCCATCATGTGTGTTGGTACAATACTCTGCCATCAAGTGTGTTAGTACAATACTCTGCCATCCTGCGTGTTGGTACAATATTCTGCCATCACGTGTGTTGGTACAATATTCTGCCATCATGTGTGTTGGTACAATTCTCTGCCATCACGTGTGTTGGTACAATAATCTGCCATCATGTGTGTTGGTACAATACTCTGCCATCATGAGTGTTGGTACAATACTCTGCCATCATGTGTGTTGGTACAATACTCTGCCATCATGTGTGTTGGTACAACACTCTGCCATCCTGTGTGTTGGTACAATACTCTGCCATCATGTGTGTTGGTACAATTCTCTGCCATCATGTGTGTTGGTACAATACTCTGCCATCATGTGTGTTGGTACAATAATCTGTCATGTGTGTTGGTACAATACTCTGACATCATGTGTGTTGGTACAATTCTCTGCCATCATGTGTGTTGGTACAATTCTCTGGCATCATGTGTGTTGGTGCAATACTCTGCCATCAAGTGTGTTGGTACAATATTCTGCCATCATGAGTGTTGGTACAATACTCTGCCATCATGTGTGTTGGTACAATACTCTGCCATCATGTGTGTTGGTACAATACTCTGCCATCATGTGTGTTGGTACAATACTCTGCCATCATGTGTGTTGGTACAATACTCTGCCATCATGTGTGTTGGTATAATACTCTGCCATCATGTGTGTTAGTACAATTCTCTGCCATCATGTGTGTTGGTACAATTCTCTGCCATCATGTGTGTTGGTACAATACTCTGCCATCATGTGTGTTGGTACAATACTCTGCCATCATGTGTGTTGGTACAATACTCTGCCATCATGTGTGTTGGTACAATTCTCTGCCATCATGTGTGCTGGTACAATAATCTGCCATCATGTGTGTTGGTACAATACTCTTCTATCATGTGTGTTGGTACAATACTCTGCCATCCTGTGTGTTGGTACAATACTCTGCCATCATGTGTGTTGGTACAATACTCTGCCATCATGTGTGTTGGTACAATACTCTGCCATCCTGTGTGTTGGTACAATACTCTGCCATCATGTGTGTTGGTACAATACTCTGCCATCATGTGTGTTGGTACAATACTCTGCCATCATGTGTGTTGGTACAATACTCTGCCATCCTGTGTGCTGGTACAATACTCTGCTATCATGTGTGTTGGTACAATACTCTGCCATCCTGTGTGTTGGTACAATACTCTGCCATCCTGTGTGTTGGTACAATACTCTGCCATCCTGTGTGTTGGTACAATACTCTGCCATCATGTGTGTTGGTACAATACTCTACCATCATGTGTGTTGGTACAATACTCTGCCATCATGTGTGTTGGTACAATACTCTGCCATCATGTGTGTTGGTACAATACTCTGCCATCATGTGTGTTGATACAATACTCTGCCATCATGTGTGTTGGTACAATACTCTGCCATCCTGTGTGCTGGTACAATACTCTGCTATCATGTGTGTTGGTACAATACTCTGCCATCCTGTGTGTTGGTACAATACTCTGCCATCCTGTGTGTTGGTACAATACTCTGCCATCCTGTGTGTTGGTACAATACTCTGCCATCATGTGTGTTGGTACAATACTCTACCATCATGTGTGTTGGTACAATACTCTGCCATCATGTGTGTTGGTACAATACTCTGCCATCATGTGTGTTGGTACAATACTCTACCATCATGTGTGTTGGTACAATACTCTGCCATCATGTGTGTTGGTACAATACTCTGCCATCATGTGTGTTGGTACAATACTCTGCCATCATGTGTGTTGGTATAATACTCTGCCATCATGTGTGTTAGTACAATTCTCTGCCATCATGTGTGTTGGTACAATTCTCTGCCATCATGTGTGTTGGTACAATACTCTGCCATCATGTGTGTTGGTACAATACTCTGCCATCATGTGTATTGGTACAATACTCTGCCATCATGTGTGTTGGTACAATTCTCTGCCATCATGTGTGCTGGTACAATAATCTGCCATCATGTGTGTTGGTACAATACTCTTCTATCATGTGTGTTGGTACAATACTCTGCCATCCTGTGTGTTGGTACAATACTCTGCCATCATGTGTGTTGGTACAATACTCTGCCATCATGTGTGTTGGTACAATACTCTGCCATCCTGTGTGTTGGTACAATACTCTGCCATCATGTGTGTTGGTACAATACTCTGCCATCATGTGTGTTGGTACAATACTCTGCCATCATGTGTGTTGGTACAATACTCTGCCATCCTGTGTGCTGGTACAATACTCTGCTATCATGTGTGTTGGTACAATACTCTGCCATCCTGTGTGTTGGTACAATACTCTGCCATCCTGTGTGTTGGTACAATACTCTGCCATCCTGTGTGTTGGTACAATACTCTGCCATCATGTGTGTTGGTACAATACTCTACCATCATGTGTGTTGGTACAATACTCTGCCATCATGTGTGTTGGTACAATACTCTGCCATCATGTGTGTTGGTACAATACTCTGCCATCATGTGTGTTGATACAATACTCTGCCATCATGTGTGTTGGTACAATACTCTACCATCATGTGTGTTGGTACAATACTCTGCCATCATGTGTGTTGGTACAATACTCTACCATCATGTGTGTTGGTACAATACTCTGCCATCCTGTGTGTTGGTACAATACTCTGCCATCATGTGTGTTGGTACAATACTCTGCCATCATGTGTGTTGGTACAATACTCTGCCATCATGTGTGTTGGTACAATACTCTGCCATCATGTGTGTTGGTACAATACTCTGCCATCATGTGTGTTGGTACAATACTCTACCATCATGTGTGTTGGTACAATACTCTGCCATCCTGTGTGTTGGTACAATACTCTGCCATCATGTGTGTTGGTACAATACTCTGCCATCCTGTGTGTTGGTACAATACTCTGCCATCATGTGTGTTGGTACAATACTCTGCCATCATGTGTGTTGGTACAATACTCTGCCATCCTGTGTGTTGGTACAATACTCTGCCATCATGTGTGTTGGTACAATACTCTGACATCCTGTGTGTTGGTACAATACTCTGCCATCATGTGTGTTGGTACAATACTCTACCATCCTGTGTGTTGGTACAATACTCTGCCATCATGTGTGTTGGTACAATACTCTGCCATCATGTGTGTTGGTACAATACTCTGCCATCATGTGTGTTGGTACAATACTCTGCCATCATGTGTGTTGGTACAATACTCTGCCATCCTGTGTGTTGGTACAATACTCTGCCATAATTATGTCTTTAATTTGCAACACTTTTTTAATATTACCAATAAACCGTAACAACAAATTTTCCTATATATGCCTTGATAAGTCCCTAAATAAGCCTTGATAAGGCCTAAAAATACGCCTTGATAAGGCCCTTAATAAACCTTGATAAGTCTCTTAATAAGCCCTGATAAGACCTTTAACCAACCTTGATAAGTCTCTTAATAAGCCTTGATAAGGCCTTAAATACGCCTTGATGAGTCCCTTAACAAGCCTTGATAAGGCCCTAAAATAAGTTTTATCCAGAAGTAAAACAACTTCAGAAAAAATTACTTTGCTAAGTGAGTTTAACATTGTTAGTTTTTTCCCGTTTTCTCTCCCTCAGCTGCAACTCAAATTATACACCGAGAAGTGTATTTCTCTCAGCGTAAATAAGCTGAGAGTTCACTTTAATTCCTATTTTAAGGATTAAGGTCAAAAAGCTTACATCCAGCTTTAAATGAAGTTCATTAACCATTAATCTCCCTTAGCTAATTCCCCAACGTTGTTAGTTTTTCTTTTTTTTCTGGCCCCGAGTCCTCTCATATTCCCCCTTTTTTTCCCTCTTCTTTATTCCATCTTTAGCGCGGTTCCTTGAGCCTTTGAGGGGCTCTTGATGGTAGAAAATGCACCTCTTCTCCCTTTCCCAGGATCGAACTTGAGTGTCTCCCTTTGTCAGGGAGTTTAACACTTTTTCAAAAAACTAATAACTTACCTTCATCGTAAAACGCCTGAATATCTACACAAGTTTATTTCCAAGTGGCAGATAAGTTTAAGTAATGAGAGAGGTTACTTAGCACGCTAAGTGCCTTCTCAACATAATACTTTTAACTTAATGTTTTTAATTTTTTTTTTGGGTTGTCTGTAACACTGTAATATTGAACATTAAAATGGTATAAAATACCGACAGGTTGTTAGGTAAGACACATATGCAACAGATACCTAACTGTTGCATATGTGTCTTACCTAACAACACTGTAAGATGATTGAAGGATCTTAGGAAGGCCTGAAGACGCAGGCCATCCGCTCAAGATGTGCCAATCATCTTAGAAGAAGGAGAATAACCTCGGGGCAAATAATCGGGGCAAATAATCGGGGCAAATAATCAACTCTTCTATCTATTAAGTGTTCAAGGATCGTCAGCCCTGCGGCCAGGTCTGGAAACAATGTATTTTAATAACATTTAAAACCAGCAAATAAGCACTGGAAAATAAAAATGGCGTATACTGAATGTCAGAAGTTTGTGTGATATAGTGTCACTTTACTTACTCATGAGACATAAAGTAAAGAGATGTATTCTTGGCAGAGTGTAAAATATTTAACAGGCTTCCATTTTACACGCGTGTCACAGGATGGCAATAACTCTTGGATGGCCGCTGTCTGCCAACATGCTATGTATCATATACGAGGTTCAAAAATACATAGACTGTATTATGGAATTTGGTCGAGAAATTATTCGGTGGTAGTAGTGTTTTGTCCGTCAGGAAAGTGTCTTCTGAAGTAGGCCTTGGTCAGATTATATATATATATATATATATATATATATATATATATATATATATATATATATATATATATATATATATATATATATATATATATAGAGAGAGAGAGAGAGAGAGAGAGAGAGAGAGAGAAAATACATTGACAAAACATTCACAAAAATACAATAGAAAGTAAAACAACAAAGATAACAACTCAGAACTACATCTCGAATACTTCGTCCAGCTCCCCGGCGGTGGGCTGCGTGCCCAAAATGCTGCAGGCATTTCCTCTCTGGATCGCGACACGAATTCATAACGTCATAGGATACCAAGGCGATCCTTTAAAGAACCCTAGAGTTGGCCAACACGCTGACTACATCACAAAAGATCTGGAAACAGAGAGTGAGATCCTGGAACTCTGTAGAAGAAACGGGAAACTGAACATTCAATCATACGGAGATTTATGAGATGGAAGGTTTTCAGTGTGAAGGAAGTGGTTGAGTGGAAAGTGCAGGATCCCTCTCAGATCCAACCTACCCAACATTCTCCACCTTACTCTACACCCTGACTCTACACCCGAAATATATTCATGTACTCTTTACACAGGTAGATCTGTTTGTGACTTGATAAAGTCCACTGTGTGGGCGAAACGTACTACATTTGTGTTTAATGTTACACTGCGTTGGTATTTTATGCCATTTATCTCCATCGAGAAAGTAAATATTACACAATCCACTGGACTTGAGTCATCGCAGCCAACAATTAATTATTGGCCAACTGAGCTTAGGAATGATACTCAGCTTCATGCTAACACACACACACACACACACACACACACACACACACACACACACACACACACACACACACACACACACACATACACACTGCGACAATAGCTTCTTAACGAGATCAAGTTTCTAGACAAGGATATTATTACCCGAATTTATAGTCTTCTGTGTGCGCGTTTGCTCTCTCTCTCTCTCTCTCTCTCTCTCTCTCCCCTACCTCTCTCTTATCTTTCCCTTATCTCCATCTTACCTTCCTCCTACCTTCCTCTTGCTTTCCACTTACCTTCCTCTTCCTTCACTTTCTCTCAGTTCCATAAACAAGACAGATTAAGCAACATTATCCAATGAATTACTTTCGCTCTGATTGACTGATTTCATTACTGGGCTCCAATATTTCATCTTAACGACCAAATTATGCACGGCCTTTGAGGAAAACAAACGCCGATTCGTTCCCTGGTGATTCCTCGCTGCCTCTGCAGTTGATGTATGATCCCTGGTGGATCGCAGTTGTTAATCTACCCGCAGTGCAGATTGGAGTTGTTGATCTACCCGCAGTGCAGATTGGCTAACCACGCAAGAAGTAACTTTTGCAGTTTCCGTGTATTTGAGTGCAGACTTAGGAAAATAAATGATGTAGAGAAAAAAGGAGAGAAAGGGAATCGCAGACAGGCAAAGAGACTGACAGAAGAGATAACCCAAATCCTCTTACGACTTCGAGACCACAAAAATTTAAATACTTTCTGATGGTAAGTTAATTTATTCAGGTACACATAAATACAGTTACACAAATTATCATACATAGTAACATATGTGTAAATTACCTAGGGTAACCCCCCTCCCCCAGAAAGTCAAAGTAACTTGTTTCCTTTGGAGACACGTCAATATTTTTCGTGCACAACTTTCTGGATTGCTGCTCTTAGCGTCTCTGCTCCTTAAGGCAATGTCTACCACTATCCCAGAGATGAGATTTGTGACGCTTGGAAAATTCCCGTAGTGTTCCCTGGGCAGCACTGCAAGCTTGCGTATCATTATATACACATTTGGGATACAAGTCTGTGTCCCTGCCTTCGTGTGAAACAAAATTTCTGTATCGGATATTCAGAGAAAAATGGTCTAAATTCCCCAAGGCAGCTCTGTGAACTTCAGCGTCATTATATATGCATTTGAAGGTCCATAAAAACGATAAGGAAGATCCCAGACTCTGCTCTGAATAGCATTTGCTGCCTCAGCCAGTATTAGGAGACCCTGGAGTAGGACCCAGCCTGAGGACTTAACATGGAGATGTCTGCCAACACCCACTCTAGTATTGAGTCTCTCTCTCTCTCTCTCTCTCTCTCTCTCTCTCTCTCTCTCTCTCTCTCTCTCTCTCTCTCTCTCTCTCTCTCTCTCTCTCTCTCTCTCTCTCTCTCTCTCTCTCTCTCTCTCTCTCTCTCTCTCTCCCTCTCTCTCTCTCTCTCTCTCTCTGTCTCTCTCTCTCTCTCACTCTTCATCCTCCTCTGGCACTATCTTTCTCACTTGTGAACCTGAGTGGGTTGCATATTTCTTCTTCCGTGACGATGCAATCATGATGGGGTCGAGCTGAGGAACTTGCAACACGGGTCAGGGATCTTCAACTGCTCAGCCACGATGAAGATCTTTCATTATGTTGACACGCACAGTCACGCACTTACACACACACCCATACCCCCCCACACACACACACACTAACACATGGGGGCTGAGTGCTGACTGCGGCTACTGAGCCAAACACCTGCAGTCCACGACCCAGCGAACAAGATCTAATTGTGTTGTTACCCAGACACTCGTAAACTCGTGTTTTCTTTGTGTGTGTGTGTGTGTGTGTGTGTGTGTGTGTGTGTGTGTGTGTGTGTGTGTGTGTGTGTGTGTGTGTGTGTGTGTGTGTGTGTGTGT
>NC_091364.1:4464353-4491853 GCF_038502225.1 Cherax quadricarinatus | reverse complement strand
CCTTATTTTCCTGCCATCCTTCTCTTGTAACCCACCCATCCAATGGAAATAATTCACTCTGACCTTTTTTGGGGCTATCTTACGTACTCTACACATATGTTGCTATATATGATAATCTTTCAAAGTGTATTTCTGTATACACGAATGAACTTACTCATTCCTCCTTCTACATCTCCCACATTCACCATAATACATTACACATTCATATGTCTCCGTTGTTTTGCCCTACACAGTGTGAAGGCACAACAAGGTGAGACTCACCTTGATTAACCATTATCCAGGTATTGTCTCAGGTGACACTCACTAATGACATTTTGAAGATTTTCTTATTTTACGAAGAAGGGAAAAGGAGGGGAGAGAATGAAAGAGGGAGGAAGAACGGGGTAGAAGAAAGAATGCTGAAGAGAAGAGAGGGAGAGATAGAAAGAGAGGAGAGTGGCGGGGGCGTTGATCCCCGTAATGCGCTCCAGGTAGACTCAAGGTGGACTCCAGGTAGACACTACAAACTTAAAATTTCAGCTACTGTAGGTGTTGTTCCTATTACCACTAATACTACTACTACTTTTACTACTGCTACTACTACTACTAGTACTACTACTACTGCTACTACTACTAAAATGCTGTTTTGACTACTGATCCTGTGCTCCACTCAGAGGTAAACATAACCACGTCAAGACAAGATACGTGGTCACAATAGGAGATTGATGGTCATGCTGTGCCTGCATACTCATACCTATTAGCATTAACCCGTAACCTCCTCTCCTTGTTCAGAATCACCCACACGGACGGAGGATCGAGCCTCTACCACAACTTGTGCTAAATAATTCTCTCACGGTTTTAGCGTTTTAGTCGCGCTAGAAAGAGGAGGGGTATAGAAGACCAGGGAGGGAAGGAGGGGTATAGAAGACCAGGGAGGGAAGAAGGGGCATAGAAGACCAGGGAGGGAAGGAGGGATATAGAAGACCAGGGAGGGAAGGAGGGATATAGAAGACCAGGAAGGGAAGGAAGGGTGTAGAAGACCAAGGAGGGAAGGAGGGATATGGAAGACCAGGGAGGGAAGGAGGGATATAGAAGACCAGGGAGGGAAGGAGGGATATGGAAGACCAGGGATAGAAGGGGGGATATAGAAGACCAGGGAGGGAAGGAGGGATATAGAAGACCAGGGAGGGAAGGAGGGATATAGAAGACCAGGGAGGGAAGGAAGGATATAGAAGACCAGGGAGGGAAGAAGGGATACAGAAGACCAGGGAGGGAAGAAGGGATACAGAAGACCAGGGAGGGAATAAGGGATACAGAAGACCAGGGAGGGAAGGAGGGATATAGATAAGATATGAGAGAGGGAGAGAAACAGAGATGGAGGGATGATGCTTGTAATAATTTCTCTGATTTGCCTTTGTTGACCAGCGAGTGTTGGAGGGAGAGTGATGGAGGGAGAGTGATGGAGGAGAGGATGGGGTGAGGAAGGATGGAACGATAGGAGTTGGGGATTGAAGAATGGTAATTAGGAGAAACAGAGAAAGAGAGAAGAGAGGAAGAAAAAGAGGCAAAGAAAACTGTTCTTATTAACCCCAATACTCACCGAACAAAAACAAAACATGAACAAAATAACTAACCACAGAAAAAGGGCGATATAAGACGATAATAAACACCAAGAGGAAAGAATATTAAAAATATGTTTAAAAGGCATCAAGAGGAAACAGATGTGAGAAAAAGGACTTTTAAAACGGCTATCAATGCCATTTTCTTACGAATGCGACAAAGACGCAAATATTTCGGTTCTCGATGCTTCAGACATAAAAAAAACATATTAGTAATTCCTGAGATGTAAACCTCTTTCCATTTTTTTTAAGGAATCAGATTCGTTGCTGAGAGAGATAAAAACAAAAGAGAATTAAAAGAGGAGACCAAGATTCTTGTGCTGAGGACAAGGTTTTTGTGGCACGTACAAGTAGGACCCGTTGGGATTTAGTGCTTTCTTGTGAAGGTGATAGTAAATATAACAATAATAATAACACTGATAATAATTACATTATAATGCTATTATTATTATTATTATTATTATTATTATTATTATTACTACTACTATTACTACTACTACTAATAATAATAATAATAATATTATTATTATTATTTATTATATTTGTGTGTGTGTGTGTGTGTGTGTGTGTGTGTGTGTGTGTGTGTGTGTGTGTGTGTGTATGTGTGTGTGTGTGTGTGTGTGTGTGTGTGTGTGTATGTGTGTGTGTGTGTGTGTGTGTGTGTGTGTGTGTGTGTGTGTATGTGTGTGTATGTGTGTGTGTGTGTGTGTGTGTGTGTGTGTGTGTGTGTGTGTGTGTGTGTGTATGTGTGTGTATGTTTGTGTGTGTGTGTGTGTGTGTGTGTGTGTGTGTGTGTGTGTGTGTGTGTGTGTGTGTGTGTGTGTGTGTGTGGGTGTGTGGGTGTGTGTGTATGTGTGTGTGTGTTTGTTTGTGTGTGTGTGTGTGTGTGTGTGTATGTGTGTGTATGTGTGTGTGTGTGTGTGTGTGTGTGTATGTGTGTGTGTGTGTGTGTGTGTGTGTATGTGTGTGTGTGTGTGTGTGTGTGTGTGTGTGTATGTGTGTGTGTGTGTGTGTGTGTGTGTATGTGTGTGTACTCACCTAATTGTACTCACCTAATTGTGGTTGCAGGGGTCGATACTTAGCTCCTGGCCCCGCCTCTTCACTGATCGCTACTGGATCCTCTCTCTCTCTGCTTCCTGAGCTTTGTCATACCTCTTCTTAAAACTATGTATGGTTCCTGCCTCCACTACTTCACTTGCTAGGCTATTCCACTTGCTGACAACTCTATGACTGAAGAAATACTTCCTAACGTCCCTGTGACTCGTCTGAGTCTTCAGCTTCCAGTTGTGACCCCTTGTCCCTGTGTCCCCTCTCTGGAACATCCTATCTCTGTCCACCTTGTCTATTCCCCGCAGTATCTTGTATGTCGTTATCATGTCTCCCCTGACCCTTCTGTCCTCCAGTGTCGTCAGTCCGATTTCCCTTAACCTTTCCTCGTACGACATTCCCTTGAGCTCTGGGACTAGCCTTGCTGCAAACCTTTGTACTTTCTCTAACTTCTTGACGTGCTTGACCAGGTGTGGGTTCCAGACTGGTGCTGCATACTCCAGTATGGGCCTAACATACACAGTGTACAGTGTCTTGAACGATTCCTTATTAAGGTATCGGAACGCTATTCTCAGGTTTGCCAGGCGCCCGTATGCTGCAGCGGTTATTTGGTTGATGTGTGCCTCCGGTGATGTGCTCGGTGTTATGGTCACCCCAAGGTCTTTCTCCCTGAGTGAGGTCTGTAGTCTTTGTCCACCTAGCCTATACTCTGTCTGCGGTCTTCTTTGCCCCTCCCCAATCTTCATGACTTTGCATTTGGCTGGATTGAATTTGAGAAGCCAGTTACTGGACCACATGTCCACATGTGTACTCACCTAGTTGTACTCACCTAGTTGAGGTTGCGGGGGTCGAGTCCGAGCTCCTGGCCCCGCCTCTTCACTGATCGCTACTAGGTCACTCTCCCTGAGCCGTGAGCTTTATCATACCTCTGCTTAAAGCTATGTATGGATCCTGCCTCCACTACATCGCTTCCCAAACTATTCCACTTACTGACTACTCTGTGGCTGAAGAAATACTTCCTAACATCCCTGTGATTCATCTGTGTCTTCAGCTTCCAACTGTGTCCCCTTGTTACTGTGTCCAATCTCTGGAACATCCTGTCTTTGTCCACCTTGTCAATTCCTCTCAGTATTTTGTATGTCGTTATCATGTCCCCCCTATCTCTCCTGTCCTCCAGTGTCGTCAGGTTGATTTCCCTTAACCTCTCCTCGTAGGACATACCTCTTAGCTCTGGGACTAGTCTTGTTGCAAACCTTTGCACTTTCTCTAGTTTCTTTACGTGCTTGGCTAGGTGTGGGTTCCAAACTGGTGCCGCATACTCCAATATGGGCCTAACATACACGGTGTACAGGGTCCTGAATGATTCCTTATTAAGATGTCGGAATGCTGTTCTGAGGTTTGCTAGGCGCCCATATGCTGCAGCAGTTATTTGGTTGATGTGCGCTTCAGGAGATGTGCCTGGTGTTATACTCACCCCAAGATCTTTTTCCTTGAGTGAGGTTTGTAGTCTCTGACCCCCTAGACTGTACTCCGTCTGCGGCCTTCTTTGCCCTTCCCCAATCTTCATGACTTTGCACTTGGTGGGATTGAACTCCAGGAGCCAATTGCTGGACCAGGTCTGCAGCCTGTCCAGATCCCTTTGTAGTTCTGCCTGGTCTTCGATCGAGTGAATTCTTCTCATCAACTTCACGTCATCTGCAAACAGGGACACCTCAGAGTCTATTCCTTCCGTCATGTCGTTCACAAATACCAGAAACAGCACTGGTCCTAGGACTGACCCCTGCGGGACCCCGCTGGTCACAGGTGTGTGTGTATGTGTGTGTGAATAATACCACACGCATATTTTTGGCAAAAAATAAACAAAAACCTTGATACTCTTAAAGCAAAGCAAAAAAAAAACTCAGACTCCATCATATGTAAATGAGCAGTGTGGAGTTCACACCTACACGCAGATGTTGCCATTATTCCCGGTATAATTTCGCTTCCACATATTTCCTTTACTTATTTTTAGAGACACGGTGACGGAAAGAGAGACAGGAAGCAAATCATAAATTCATGACAATGATTTAAGGACGAGGAAATGAAGGCACAACGTCGAGAAACTCACGTATATACATTAAGGAGAGAAGGTTGAAATTTACTGGCTAGCTTTCCACTTGGGTAATTGTGTTTTCGGGGTTTCCATCTTTCTCTCTCAAAAGTAAGAGAGAGAGAGAGAGAGAGAGAGAGAGAGAGATAGACAGAGAGAGAGAGAGAGAAAGGACTAAAGGAGCTGAGAGAGCGAGAGCATGAGTCAACACAGAAGCAGAGCAATAGAGGTCATAGGACAATGAAATCGTATGAGGCCAGTGAACCTCTCCAGGAATTCCCTGGTAATCCTGGCCAACTGCAGCATCATTATAATTCTTGATTAGTCATCCAGGTCGATCAACACCCCATTCGACCGTTGACATTTGTCATTAAGGTCGATAAACACCCCACTCGACCGTCGACATTTGTCATTAAGGTCGATAAACACCCCATTCGACCGTCGACATTAATCATCCAGGTCGATAAACACCCCATTTACCACTTGTCCAATTTTTCGATTCCTTTTACTTTTAATTTCGACTGATATTTGAGCGACAGCTTGAAAATATACTTTTACAATAAATGCAGAACAAAATTTCCCTAGACACAGAAAACGTCTATCCAACATATATTTCTCTTTTTCCACACATCTATGTGAGAGATGATGAAGTCTGGGGATGGGAGAACTTACCTGTTAGTAATGATGATAGAATTAACGACAAAATGTTAGGTAAAAGGGCACAAGTCCAACTAATGTGGCATTTTACTGCGGCAACGTTTCGCTCTCCAGGAGCGAAACGTTGTCACAGTAAAATGGCACATTAGTTGCACCTGTGTCCTTTTACATAACAACATACCTGTTAGTATTATAATAATGATATCTTCTCTTCCTTTCCCTCTCCCTCTCTTACTTTCTCCTCTCTAGAGCTCCCTCTTTCCTTTCTACCTTTCCCTCCCTCCCCTTTCCCTCTGCCTCTCTCCCCTCTACCTCTCGTGTTTGGATCGACCATTACACAATTGCTGGCCTCTGCTGATAAATTATTGGCAGTTGATTGTCTCAGTGTTGTCTGTTATGTGTCCGAGTGCGTGAGTTTACTTAAGAAAACAGTTTTTTCCCTCTTTAGAAGAAAAGTAAGTTGTTTATCATGTGTTTATTGTGTGTGTGAGCTCATTTAACTCACTTCACTCGCCTAACTAAGCTCATCTTGTCATGTTACTTGACAAAGCTCTACCATGAACGAACCAAGGTAAATGAAAGGCTTAACTGAGACTGTTTGTAAGGAACATGCAGTCAGCCTCCTTTTTCCCATCTTACTTCCGTTATGGTATTACGGAACTCTATTAGGTTAGTGAGGCAAGATTCCCGTTCTCTGAACCCATGTTGTTGCTCGCTCATGAAGCTTATGTGTTCCGTGTAGGTTTCCTCCTTACAGTCTGCCGAAACGGACGAATCAGTGAACTCCGACAAGGGAGACGTCTGTCTCGCCCTCAGAGGACGGGGAGACAGATCAAGCCTCCAGTACGTCTCTTGCCCTGAATGACACACATGGGTTTAGCGCTTAACATGAATGTAAAATTAATCTGTCATAACAGAATGTATTTGTGTCAAGGACGGTGGCCCAGGGTTTGGGGAGTTCTTCCATCTTGTAGTTGGGTGGTACCATACCTCTTGCTTTCCATCTTGTTTTCCATGAGTTTGGACACCGTAATGTAAGTTTTCTTAGTCTGGGTGTAGTTGAAAACTTGCTCTTTCTCTGTATATGACATGAGAGTTTCTCTCGTATCTCGTATGATGCAAGAGACATTCTTGGTGTATATAGTGTACTATTCAAGAGTTGTCCTACCATTGTGGTACGAAAGTTGTTCTTGTTCTGTATACGGTTGTATACTTGTTCTTATACTAGGATCTGTTCGACAGTTGCTCGGGTCTTGCTCCTAGAGTAGACTAGAAAAACTCACAAGGACCCACAAGGAGTGAGGGAAGAGTGACCTGCTCCTTGTATCATGCAACCGCTGCTTTACTGTAAGAACAGCAAGCATGTCTTTGTCGATAAACTACCGTCTTCAACTTTCTTGAAAAAGTTCTCAGTTCTCTTGCACGAACTTTGTTGCAGCTGCTACGAGGTTTCAATTAGGAGGACCCAGCTGAAATTTGAAGCGAAAGTTAATGAAGATAGATATGCTTGTCTTAGCTTCAACGAAAACAACGTTTTGCCCTCCCTACAATGGCAGTCTGGTGAGTTGGCTGGCCAGGCAACACAACATCACAGGCAAGATCTGGTCCACTAGACTTGTTTCCTTGTTTTCCTTGGCTGCTTATTGTTTTCAAACTGTTCTTTCCCCCCTCTGTTTCCCATACGAGGTTTTTATTATTATGGTAAAGAGAGAGAGAGAGAGAGAGAGAGAGAGAGAGAGAGAGAGAGAGAGAGAGAGAGAGAGACTGACAGACAAACAGAGAGCAGTGCTTGTCTTTAGTGTGGCAACATTTCTGCAAGTGTAAACATTATTAATTATTAATTATTATAATTATAATTATTATTATTATTATTATTATTATTATTATTATTATTATTATTACTGTTGATAAAAGCTCAGTCAGTAGGCTTCATGCAGCTCCTAGGGAAGGGGAGCCAATCACGTTTCATCCAAGGAGAGGATAGTCCCATTTCCTTGGATCTAAAACCGTTCAACAGCTTCAAAGCATTTATAGTCAAATTATGTACACACACACACATACACACACACACACACACAAACACACACACAAACACACTGCTGCAGCATATGGGCGCCTAGCAAACCTCAGAACAGCATTCCGACATCTTAATAAGGAATCGTTCAGGACCCTATACACCGTGTACGTTAGGCCCATATTGGAGTATGCGGCACCAGTTTGGAACCCACACCTAGCCAAGCACGTAAAGAAACTAGAAAAAGTGCAAAGGTTTGCAACAAGACTAGTCCCAGAGCTAAGAGGTATGTCCTACGAGGAGAGGTTAAGGGAAATCAACCTGACGACACTGGAGGACAGGAGAGATAGGGGGGACATGATAACGACATACAAAATACTGAGAGGAATTGACAAGGTGGACAAAGACAGGATGTTCCAGAGATTGGACACAGTAACAAGGGGACACAGTTGGAAGCTGAAGACACAGATGAATCACAGGGATGTTAGGAAGTATTTCTTCAGCCACAGAATAGTCAGTAAGTGGAATAGTTTGGGAAGCGATGTAGTGGAGGCAGGATCCATACATAGCTTTAAGCAGAGGTATGATAAAGCTCACGGCTCAGGGAGAGTGACCTAGTAGCGATCAGTGAAGAGGCGGGGCCAGGAGCTCGGACTCGACCCCCGCAACCTCAACTAGGTGAGTACAACTAGGTGAGTACACACACACACACACACACACACACACACACACACACACACACACACACACACACACACACACTATGATAGGACAAAAGACTCCAGAAGTCATTAGCAAGAGCCGTTTGTGGTAATTACTTCTGAAAGTGATTCATCAAAGAGAATGAATGTGCCAATGTCAAGAGGAGGAGGAGGAGGAGGAGGAGGGGGAGGGGGAGGGGGTAGGAAGGAGAAGCAGTTGGAACATTAGTATTACCAAAACTACCAGCACCTTCAACAACACTTCCACCTGCATCACTACCACCATTACTACCAGCACCATGACAACAACACCAACAGCTTCACTACTAACAACAACAAAAACAATCCTAATACCACCACCAATAACAAGAACCACAACTCCAGTACCAACAACATCATTCCCACTACCACCACCATAACAACAACAACAACAAGTTCACTACCATCAACAGCAATCCCATTGCCACCAGCAACAAGAATCCCACTACCACCACCACCAACAACAACAATCCCACTACCACCACCACCAACAACAACAATCCCACTGCCACCACCACCACCACCACCAACAACAACAACAATCCCACTGCCACCACCGCCATCACCGCCACCACCAACAAGATTCCAGCACCCAGTGTTGTCTGGAGGCCTTGCCAACACCATCCCTAAGACGGGGGAAACTCAAGCACTGTTGTCCCTACCAACACCTCCGCCTGCCTGCTGCCAACATAAATTCCCACTTTACGAGTATTAGCATCATTAGGCCTAGTTTATTTTAATTTTACCTCGCTTATACACCCACTAATGGACTTTTAATGATGCGGTTAATGATAAAGCTCGCTTGTCTGCCTATGAAGTTGAATATTCCCAAAATTTGTTTCATATATTTTCTTCTACAATTCCTCTGCTTCATGAATTTCTGGCCTATCTTAAGCTTTGTCCTATTTTCTTCATAGTTTCTAGTATTCTAGTTTAAATATTGCGAACTGCATCGTGTGATAACTACACAATTCAATGTTTGTGCTTAACGAAGCGTTTTACACACAAGTGTTTTGGTATGGCAATGGGTATTACGTTTTCTTTCAGTCATTAGTTATGTAAACATGATATTTTAGGAGCAGGATGATGCTTTGTGCTTATAGCCAATAATGATTTAAATTTCATATTGAAACTGAACACGATAAATTGGGATCCGTAAAGCACTCGTGGGAAGGTTGGTTGCTTTAATTGTCGAGACGTTTCGGCCGCTCTGAAGGCTTCTTCAGTCAGATGCAGAGGTGACTACATATTGGAAATGGAAGCAATGAGGAGGTAAAGAGGACGGGGTCAGTCCCTCAGCTCTGAAGACGTGGTTTTGAGGTAGTCAGTCCCTCAGCTCTGAAGACGTGGTTTTGAGGTAGTCAGTCCCTCAGCTCTGAAGACGTGGTTTTGAGGTAGTCAGTCCCTCAGCTCTGAAGACGTGGTTTTGAGGTAGTCAGTCCCTCAGCTCTGAAGACGTGGTTTTGAGGTAGTCAGTCCCTCAGCTCTGAAGACGTGGTTTTGAGGTAGTCAGTCCCTCAGCTCTGAAGACGTGGTTTTGAGGTAGTCAGTCCCTCAGCTCTGAAGACGTGGTTTTGAGGTAGTCAGTCCCTCAGCTCTGAAGACGTGGTTTTGAGGTAGTCAGTCCCTCAGCTCTGAAGACGTGGTCTTGAGGTAGTCAGTCCCTCAGCTCTGAAGACGTGGTCTTGAGGTAGTCAGTCCCTCAGCTCTGAAGACGTGGTTTTGAGGTAGTCAGTCCCTCAGCTCTGAAGACGTGGTCTTGAGGTAGTCAGTCCCTCAGCTCTGAAGACGTGGTTTTGAGGTAGTCAGTCCCTCAGCTCTGAAGACGTGGTTTTGAGGTAGTCAGTCCCTCAGCTCTGAAGACGTGGTTTTGAGGTAGTCAGTCCCTCAGCTCTGAAGACGTGGTTTTGAGGTAGTCAGTCCCTCAGCTCTGAAGACGTGGTCTTGAGGTAGTCAGTCCCTCAGCTCTGAAGACGTGGTTTTGAGGTAGTCAGTCCCTCAGCTCTGAAGACGTGGTTTTGAGGTAGTCAGTCCCTCAGCTCTGAAGACGTGGTTTTGAGGTAGTCAGTCCCTCAGCTCTGAAGACGTGGTTTTGAGGTAGTCAGTCCCTCAGCTCTGAAGACGTGGTTTTGAGGTAGTCAGTCCCTCAGCTCTGAAGACGTGGTCTTGAGGTAGTCAGTCCCTCAGCTCTGAAGACGTGGTCTTGAGGTAGTCAGTCCCTCAGCTCTGAAGACGTGGTTTTGAGGTAGTCAGTCCCTCAGCTCTGAAGACGTGGTTTTGAGGTAGTCAGTCCCTCAGCTCTGAAGACGTGGTTTTGAGGTAGTCAGTCCCTCAGCTCTGAAGACGTGGTTTTGAGGTAGTCAGTCCCTCAGCTCTGAAGACGTGGTTTTGAGGTAGTCAGTCCCTCAGCTCTGAAGACGTAGTTTTGAGGTAGTCAGTCCCTCAGCTCTGAAGACGTGGTCTTGAGGTAGTCAGTCCCTCAGCTCTGAAGACGTGGTTTTGAGGTAGTCAGTCCCTCAGCTCTGAAGACGTGGTTTTGAGGTAGTCAGTCCCTCAGCTCTGAAGACGTGGTTTTGAGGTAGTCAGTCCCTCAGCTCTGAAGACGTGGTTTTGAGGTAGTCAGTCCCTCAGCTCTGAAGACGTGGTTTTGAGGTAGTCAGTCCCTCAGCTCTGAAGACGTGGTCTTGAGGTAGTCAGTCCCTCAGCTCTGAAGACGTGGTCTTGAGGTAGTCAGTCCCTCAGCTCTGAAGACGTGGTCTTGAGGTAGTCAGTCCCTCAGCTCTGAAGACGTGGTCTTGAGGTAGTCAGTCCCTCAGCTCTGAAGACGTGGTCTTGAGGTAGTCAGTCCCTCAGCTCTGAAGACGTGGTTTTGAGGTAGTCAGTCCCTCAGCTCTGAAGACGTGGTTTTGAGGTAGTCAGTCCCTCAGCTCTGAAGACGTGGTCTTGAGGTAGTCAGTCCCTCAGCTCTGAAGACGTGGTCTTGAGGTAGTCAGTCCCTCAGCTCTGAAGACGTGGTCTTGAGGTAGTCAGTCCCTCAGCTCTGAAGACGTGGTCTTGAGGTAGTCAGTCCCTCAGCTCTGAAGACGTGGTCTTGAGGTAGTCAGTCCCTCAGCTCTGAAGACGTGGTCTTGAGGTAGTCAGTCCCTCAGCTCTGAAGACGTGGTTTTGAGGTAGTCAGTCCCTCAGCTCTGAAGACGTGGTTTTGAGGTAGTCAGTCCCTCAGCTCTGAAGACGTGGTCTTGAGGTAGTCAGTCCCTCAGCTCTGAAGACGTGGTCTTGAGGTAGTCAGTCCCTCAGCTCTGAAGACGTGGTCTTGAGGTAGTCAGTCCCTCAGCTCTGAAGACGTGGTCTTGAGGTAGTCAGTCCCTCAGCTCTGAAGACGTGGTTTTGAGGTAGTCAGTCCCTCAGCTCTGAAGACGTGGTTTTGAGGTAGTCAGTCCCTCAGCTCTGAAGACGTGGTCTTGAGGTAGTCAGTCCCTCAGCTCTGAAGACGTGGTCTTGAGGTAGTCAGTCCCTCAGCTCTGAAGACGTGGTTTTGAGGTAGTCAGTCCCTCAGCTCTGAAGACGTGGTCTTGAGGTAGTCAGTCCCTCAGCTCTGAAGACGTGGTTTTGAGGTAGTCAGTCCCTCAGTCTTAAACAAAAACAAAAGTTTAGTAAGTGAAAGATTTACGAATTTATATTTTAAAATACACTGTTTATTCATGTGGATCCGATTATTCATCACATGATGGCAGGAATATAATAATTCATCATATAATGACTGGGTTATAATCATTCATCAGAGATCACTGATGTATTGCCAAGAAATTTAGGTGAAGAAATCGTGAAAAAAGGCAATATATTCTTTTTCTCGAGAACTCAAAAAAATAGATGTGCTAAAATGTTGTATATAACCAGTTGCTTCTATAAAGTATGCCAGCCATGTTAGTTATATCAAGTGTTCACTGTAGGTTACAGAAATAAAGATTATTATTATCATGTGTGTCTTTATTATTCTTGATAATAGACTATTTGGCTTCAAGTAGGATAATAACTACAGGTTATAATAAGGAGCGCGATTATAACTCCTCTTTAGAGTTGGGTTCCTGAGCATAACTCCGGGTTATAGACCATGACGATAACTCCGAAAGCAGAGAGAAACATTGTTGGTTATGTGATTACTGTGTTTCTCTCTCTCTCTCTCTCTCTCTCTCTCTCTCTCTCTCTCTCTCTCTCTCTCTCTCTCTCTCTCTCTCTCTCTCTCTCTCTCTCTCATTCTCTTTTATTATTAAATCCATCTTTTGCCTTTCCAACTCTCCCTCCCTCCCTTCCCACTCCAATTCCTCTCCATCTCTCTATTCCTCCTCTTATCGTCTCTCTCTTTACCGCCCCTCCCACTTTCCCCGTTCCTCGTAAATCCGTTCCGTTCACCGGTCAGCATCAAACAGGTGGGGGATGGGGAATGGGTGGGGAGTGAAAGGGGTGATGGATAGAGGCTGGAGGGTGGGTGGATTGGGTGGTGAAACTGGGTGATTGGTGGGTGACTGGAAGTTTGTGTTTGTGAACCAAAGCCAAAAGAATAATTGCTTCTTCGACACACACACACACACACACACACACACAGACGCACACACACACACACACACACACACACACACACACACACTCGGTAGTTTGTCTCCCGCCGCTCGTAAGAATTATGTCTGTCGGCCATTATTTATACCCAGGCCTTATCAGTCATGTATAAGTCCAGCCTATACATAATGCTGGGTGTTTTATGAGCTTAGACTCTGCGTGGAAAAAAAAATTAAATTCTAACTTTGCTCCAAACTGTATTTCATTTGTCAGGCGTTTGCAGGGTACTGTGTCATGTGTATTTGCATTTATGCAAATATAGTTGCCAGATCAACCAGGCTGTGGTGGATATGTGGAGCAGCGGGCCTCCAGCAGCAGCAGCAGCAGCAGCAGCAGCAGCCTGGTGGATCAGGCAAGCACCGGACGAACCTGGACCATGGCCGGGCTCTGACAGTAACTTAACTTTCAAAACTCTTCAAATGTATTTCAAAGGTATTATGAAGAACGAAAAGTCACAATACCGTGACTGGAACAATACACAAATAATCCGAACACAGGAGAGAGGAGCTCACGAAGACGTTTCGGACCGAAACGTCGTCGTGAGCTCCTCTCTCCTATGTGCGGGTTATCTATGTATTTTCTTTATGATTCTATGTGTATACTAATTACACACTTCAGTATAACAAAGAAACATAATGGAAATAAGTCACTTTGCATATTTTGGGTTATTCCGGTAAGTAATTTACACATAAGTTACTTTATATGATAACTTGTGTAACTGTATTTATGTATACCTGTACCTGAATAAACTTACTTACAGATGAGTGCTGAAGGAAGGCCTACAGGCCTATGCTATACTTGTCCCTCAAGCGAATCCCTCTAGTTATCTTTGCATTATCCAAAATTTTTGAAATTCTTTTGGATTACGTTTATATTGCAATACTTTCCTCTTATATATCTTCAAAGTTACTCTAACTTCTCAAAATTAGTAAACTTTAATGTATGAATTCCTCGTAAATGCTTTGTGTTCTAAATGAATCAATGTATCTTCTAAATTGATATAGATTCATTTAAATTTGCAAATTACTTTAAGTCTAACTGACTGATGTTGTAGTGGCCAGGCTTAGTCTTGGTCACAAGTGCTTCTGGCAGTTTGACAGACACACAGACTGACTGATGTTGTAGTGGCCAGGCTTAGTCTTGGTCACAAGTGCTTCTGGCAGTTTGACAGACACACAGACTGACTGATGTTGTAGTGGCCAGGCTTAGTCTTGGTCACAAGTGCTTCTGGCAGTTTGACAGACACACAGACTGACTGATGTTGTAGTGGCCAGGCTTAGTCTTGGTCACAAGTGCTTCTGGCAGTTGGACAGACACACAGACTGATGTTGTAGTGGCCAGGCTTAGTCTTGGTCACAAGTGCTTCTGGCAGTTTGACAAACACACAGACTGACTGATGTTGTAGTGGCCAGGCTTAGTCTTGGTCACAAGTGCTTCTGGCAGTTTGACAGACACACAGACTGACTGATGTTGTAGTAGCCAGGCTTAGTCTTGGTCACAAGTGCTTCTGGCAGTTTGACAGACACACAGACTGACTGATGTTGTAGTGGCCAGGCTTAGTCTTGGTCACAAGTACTTCTGGCAGTTTGACAGACACACAGACTGACTGATGTTGTAGTGGCCAGGCTTAGTCTTGGTCACAAGTGCTTCTGGCAGTTTGACAGACACACAGACTGACTGATGTTGTAGTGGCCAGGCTTAGTCTTGGTCACAAGTACTTCTGGCAGTTTGACAGACACACAGACTGACTGATGTTGTAGTGGCCAGGCTTAGTCTTGGTCACAAGTGCTTCTGGCAGTTTGACAGACACACAGACTGACTGATGTTGTAGTGGCCAGGCTTAGTCTTGGTCACAAGTGCTTCTGGCAGTTTGACAGACACACGGACTGACTGATGTTGTAGTGGCCAGGCTTAGTCTTGGTCACAAGTACTTCTGGCAGTTTGACAGACACACAGACTGACTGATGTTGTAGTGGCCAGGCTTAATCTTGGTCACAAGTACTTCTGGCAGTTTGACAGACACACAGACTGACTGATGTTGTAGTGGCCAGGCTTAGTCTTGGTCACAAGCGCTTCTGGCAGTTTGACAGACACACGGACTGACTGATGTTGTAGTGGCCAGGCTTAGTCTTGGTCACAAGTACTTCTGGCAGTTTGACAGACACACAGACTGACTGATGTTGTAATGGCCAGGCTTAGTCTTGGTCACAAGCGCTTCTGGCAGTTTGACAGACACACGGACTGACTGATGTTGTAGTGGCCAGGCTTAGTCTTGGTCACAAGTACTTCTGGCAGTTTGACAGACACACAGACTGACTGATGTTGTAGTAGCCAGGCTTAGTCTTGGTCACAAGCGCTTCTGGCAGTTTGACAGACACACAGACTGACTGATGTTGTAGTGGCCAGGCTTAGTCTTGGTCACAAGTGCTTCTGGCAGTTTGACAGACACACAGACTGACTGATGTTGTAGTGGCCAGGCTTAGCCTTGGTCACAAGTGCTTCTGGCAGTTTGACAGACACACACACTGACTGATGTTGTAGTGGCCAGGCTTAGTCTTGGTCACAAGTGCTTCTGGCAGTTTGACAGACACACAGACTGACTGATGTTGTAGTGGCCAGGCTTAGTCTTGGTCACAAGTGCTTCTGGCAGTTTGACAGACACACAGACTGACTGATGTTGTAGTGGCCAGGCTTAGTCTTGGTCACAAGTGCTTCTGGCAGTTTGACAGACACACACACTGACTGATGTTGTAGTGGGCAGGCTTAGTCTTGGTCACAAGTGCTTCTGGCAGTTTGACAGACACACACACTGACTGATGTTGTAGTGGCCAGGCTTAGTCTTGGTCACAAGTGCTTCTGGCAGTTTGACAGACACACAGACTGACTGATGTTGTAGTGGCCAGGCTTAGTCTTGGTTACAAGTGCTTCTGGCAGTTTGACAGACACACAGACTGACTGATGTTGTAGTGGGCAGGCTTAGTCTTGGTCACAAGTGCTTCTGGCAGTTTGACAGACACACAGACTGACTGATGTTGTAGTGGCCAGGCTTAGTCTTGGTCACAAGTGCTTCTGGCAGTTTGACAGACACACAGACTGACTGATGTTGTAGTGGCCAGGCTTAGTCTTGGTCACAAGTGCTTCTGGCAGTTTGACAGACACACAGACTGACTGATGTTGTAGTGGCCAGGCTTAGTCTTGGTCACAAGTGCTTCTGGCAGTTTGACAGACACACAGACTGACTGATGTTGTAGTGGCCAGGCTTAGTCTTGGTCACAAGTGCTTCTGGCAGTTTGACAGACACACAGACTGACTGATGTTGTAGTGGCCAGGCTTAGTCTTGGTCACAAGTGCTTCTGGCAGTTTGACAGACACACAGACTGACTGATGTTGTAGTGGCCAGGCTTTGTCTTGGTCACAAGTGCTTCTGGCAGTTTCATAAACACACAGACTGACTGATGTTGTAGTGGCCAGGCTTGGTCTTGGTCACAAGTGCTTCTGGCAGTTTGGCAGACACACAGACTGACTGCTGTTGTAGTGGCCAGGCTTAGTCTTGGTCACAAGTGCTTGTGGCAGTTTGACAGACACACACACTGACTGATGTTGTAGTGGCCAGGCTTAGTCTTGGTCACAAGTGCTTCTGGCAGTTTGACAGACACACAGACTGACTGATGTTGTAGTGGCCAGGCTTAGTCTTGGTCACAAGTGCTTCTGGCAGTTTGACAGACACACAGACTGACTGATGTTGTAGTGGCCAGGCTTAGTCTTGGTCACAAGTGCTTCTGGCAGTTTGACAGACACACAGACTGACTGATGTTGTAGTGGCCAGGCTTAGTCTTGGTCACAAGTACTTCTGGCCGTTCGACAGACACCCAGACTGACTGATGTTGTAGTGGCCAGGCTTAGTCTTGGTCACAAGTGCTTCTGGCAGTTTGACAGACACACAGACTGACTGATGTTGTAGTAGCCAGCCTTAGTCTTGGTCACAAGTGCTTCTGGCAGTTTGACAGACACACAGACTGACTGATGTTGTAGGGGCCAGGCTTAGTCTTGGTCACAAGTGCTTCTGGAAGTTTGACAGACACACAGACTGACTGATGTTGTAGTAGCCAGCCTTAGTCTTGGTCACAAGTGCTTCTGGCAGTTTGACAGACACACAGACTGACTGATGTTGTAGTGGCCAGGCTTAGTCTTGGTCACAAGTGCTTCTGGCAGTTTGACAGACACACAGACTGACTGATGTTGTAGTAGCCAGCCTTAGTCTTGGTCACAAGTGCTTCTGGCAGTTTGACAGACACACAGACTGACTGCTGCTGTATTAGCCAGCCTTAGTCTTGGTCACAAGAGCTTCTGGAAGTTTGACAGACACACAGACTGACTGATGTTGTAGTGGCCAGGCTTAGTCTTGGTCACAAGTACTTCTGGCAGTTTGACAGACACACAGACTGACTGATGTTGTAGTAGCCAGCCTTAGTCTTGGTCACAAGTGCTTCTGGCAGTTTGACAGACACACAGACTGACTGATGTTGTAGTGGCCAGGCTTAGTCTTGGTCACAAGTGCTTCTGGCAGTTTGGCAGACACACAGACTGACTGATGTTGTAGTGGCCAGGCTTAGTCTTGGACACAAGTGCTTCTGGCAATTTAACAAACACACACACACACTCTATGATCAAACTAAAAGCAAAATATATGGTCACTTTCTTGAATATTATATTTTAACGAAAATAAGATACCAGACATATTAAACAAATATCGTAAATTTATATGCAACAGATGAGACAATTGCAAATATAAATCCAGATGTGTTCCTGTTAGTCCTTTCAGGCGTATTTCCTAGGTTTTAGGTGCATCCATTTGTTCATGAATTACCTCCCACAGGATGTATTTAGGGTGCACAGTTAAACAGCAACTTGGGAAGTTAAATCTAAAATCTAAATCGCTTAGCTCTTCTAAGAGTGTCCTGGTTTATTCCTGGATTCTTCAAAGAGTATCCTGGTTTCTTCCTGGACTCTTGTAAGAGTATCCTAGTTTCTTCCTGGACTCTTCTAAGAATATCCTGGTTTCTTCCTGGACTCTTCAAAGAGTATCCTGGTTTCTTCCTGGACTCTTCTAAGAGTATCCTGGTTTCTTCCTGGACTCTTCTAAGAGTATCCTGGCTTCTTCCTGGACTCTTGTAAGAGTATCCTGGTTTCTTCCTGGACTCTTGTAAGAGTATCCTGGTTTCTTCCTGGACTCTTCTAAGAGTATCCTGGTTTCTTCCTGGACTCTTCTCTCTCGAATTAGGAAAACAATAAATTTCAATTTCCAGTCAAGATTTGGCGTTGTTCCGAGAATTCTCTCTCTCTCACACACACACACACACACACACACACACACACACACACACACACACACACACACTGGCTAGAGTGGCCAGAAGAGCTCATGCATGCAGGGCAAAGCTCCTGATCATGGGTGACTTTAACCACAAGGAGATCGATTGGGAGAACTTAGACCCACATGGGGGCCAAGATACATGGAGGGCTAAGATGATGGAGGTGGTACTGGAAAACTTCATGTGCCAACACGTAAGGGACACTACAAGAGAGAGAGGAGAGGATGAACCAGCAAGGCTGGACTTAGTATTCACCTTGAGTAGTGCAGATATCGAGGACATCACATACGAAAGACCCCTTGGGGCCAGTGACCATGTGGTTTAAGCTTCGAATACACAGTAGAGCTACAAGTGGAGGGAGAAGCAGGAAGGCCAGGACGAATGAAGCCAAACTACAAAGAGGAATTGACAAGGTGGACAAAGACAGGATGTTCCAGAGATTGGACACAATAACAAGGGGACACAGTTGGAAGCTGAAGACACAGATGAATCACAGGGATGTTAGGAAGTATTTCTTCAGCCACAGAGTAGTCAGTAAGTGGAATAGTTTGGGAAGCGATGTAGTGGAGGCAGGATCCATACATAGCTTTAAGCAGAGGTATGATAAAGCTCACGGCTCAGGGAGAGTGACCTAGTAGCGATCAGTGAAGAGGCGGGTCCAGGAGCTCGGACTCGACCCCCGCAACCTCAACTAGGTGAGTACAACTAGGTGAGTACACACACACACACACACATGCAAGCGATGTAGTGGAGGCAGGAACCATACACAATTTCAAGACGAGGTATGATAAAGCTCATGGAGCAGGGAGAGGGTGGACCCAGTAGTGGCCAGTGAAGAGGCGTGGCCATGAGCTGAGTCTCGATCCCTGCAACCACATTGGTCTAAGACGCGGGTTGACATGGAATTGCCTCGCATGGGCCAGTAGGCCTGCTGCAGTGTTCCTTCCTTCTTATGTTCTTATGTTCTAATTAGGTAAATTAGGTGAGTAAACGATATTCCTCAAGCAAACGATACTCATTGAAAAATCACATACAAAAACAGTAAAAAATGAAAAAGTATATTGGTTTACAGTTTTTAACGTTGATGAAGGAGAAGGGAGATCAGAGAGACAATCAGAAGAGAGACACGAGACAGTCCTGGGCTGCCGCTAACAGCAGCAAGGTCGCCAGAACAGCAGATAAGCAGTAAAGTTTTATCTGCAGCAATAACAGCAGGAGTGGCGTGGTTTGTTGTGTTTCTCAGCGGCACACTCAACACAAAATTGCCAGGAGGAGGAGAGTCGTTTGGTGGAGACGTGGAGGCGCTTGACACTTACTGAGTGTTGTGTGTGTGTGTGTGTACTCACCTATTTGTACTCACCTATTTGTGGTTGCAGGGGTCGAGTCCTAGCTCCTGGCCCCGCCTCTTCACCGGTTGCTACTAGGCCCTCTCTCTCCCCGCTCCATGAGCTTTATCAAACCTCGTCTTAAAACTGTGTATGGTTCCTGCCTCCACTACGTCATTTTCTAGGCTATTCCACTGCCTTACAACTCTATGACTGAACAAATACTTCCTACTATCTCTCTGACTAATTTGTGTCTTCAACTTCCAATTGTGGCCTCTTGTTTCTGTGTCCCCTCCCTGGAACATCCTGTCCTTGTCCACCTTGTCTATTCCACGCAGTATTTTATATGTCGTTATCATGTCTCCCCTGACCCTCCTGTCCTCCAGTGTCGTCAGGCCGATTTCCCTTAATCTTTCTTCATAGGACATTCCCCTTAGCTCTGGAACTAACCTTGTTGCAAACCTTTGTACTTTCTCTAGTTTCTTGACGTGCTTTATCAAGTGCGGGTTCCAAACAGGTGCTGCATACTCCAGTATGGGCCTGACATACACGGTGTACAGTGTCTTGAATGATTCCTTACTAAGGTATCGGAATGCTGTTCTCAGGTTTGCCAGGCGCCCATATGCTGCAGCAGTTATCTGATTGATGTGTGCTTCCGGAGACATGCTCGGTGTTATACTCACCCCAAGATCTTTCTCCTTGAGTGAGGTTTGTAGTCTTTGGCCACCTAGCCTATACTCTGTCTGTGGTCTTCTGTGCCCTTCCCCTATCTTCATGACTTTGCATTTGGCAGGATTAAATTCGAGATGCCATTTGCTGGACCAGGTGTCCAGTCTGTCCAGGTCTCTTTGAAGTCCTGCCTGGTCCTCATCAGATTTAATTCTCCTCATTAACTTCACATCATCTGCAAACAGGGACACTTCTGAGTCTAACCCTTCCGTCATGTCGTTCACATATACCAAAAATAGCACTGGTCCTAGGACCGACCCCTGTGGGACCCCGCTCGTCACAGGTGCCCACTGTGATACATCATTACGTACCATGACTCGTTGTTGCCTCCCTGTCAGGTATTCTCTGATCCATTGCAGTGCCCTTCCTGTTATATGCGCCTGATGCTCTAGCTTCTGCACTAATCTCTTGTGAGGAACTGTGTCAAAGGCCTTCTTGCAGTCCAAGAAGATGCAATCAACCTACCCCTCTCTCTCTTGTCTTACTTCTGTTATTTTATCATAAAACTCCAGAAGGTTTGTGACACAGGATTTGCCTTCCGTGAATCCGTGCTGTGTGTGTGTGTGTGTGTGTGTGTGTGTGTGTGTGTGTGTGTGTGTGTGTGTGTGTGTGTGTGTGTGTGTGTGTTTTGTGTGTGTGTGTGTGTGTGTGTGTATGTGTGTGTGTGTGTGTGTGTGTGTGTGTGTGTGTGTGTGTGTGTATGTGTGTGTGTGTGTATGTGTGTGTGTGTGTGTGTGTGTATGTGTGTGTGTGTGTGTGTGTGTGTGTGTGTGTGTATGTGTGTGTGTGTGTGTGTGTGTATGTGTGTGTGTGTGTGTGTGTGTGGTGTATGTGTGTGTGTGTGTGTGTGTGTGTGTGTGTGTGTATGTGTGTGTGTGTGTGTATGTGTGTGTATGTGTGTGTGTGTGTGTTGTGTGTGTGTGTGTGTGTGTGTGTTGTGTGTGTATGTGTGTGTGTGTGTGGTGTACTCACCTATTTGTACTCACCTATTTGTGGTTGCAGGGGTCGAGTCCTAGCTCCTGGCCCCGCCTCTTCACCGGTTGCTACTAGACCCTCTCTCTCCCCGCTCCATGAGCTTTATCAAACCTCGTCTTAAAACTGTGTATGGTTCCTGCCTCCACTACGTCATTTTCTAGGCTATTCCACTGCCTTACAACTCTATGACTGAAGAAATACTTCCTACTATCTCTCTGACTCATTTGTGTCTTCAACTTCCAATTGTGGCCTCTTGTTTCTGTGTCCCCTCCCTGGAACATCCTGTCCTTGTCCACCTTGTCTATTCCACGCAGTATTTTATATGTCGTTATCATGTCTCCCCTGACCCTCCTGTCCTCCAGTGTCGTCAGGCCGATTTCCCTTAATCTTTCTTCATAGGACATTCCCCTTAGCTCTGGAACTAACCTTGTTGCAAACCTTTGTACTTTCTCTAGTTTCTTGACGTGCTTTATCAAGTGCGGGTTCCAAACAGGTGCTGCATACTCCAGTATGGGCCTGACATACACGGTGTACAGTGTCTTGAATGATTCCTTACTAAGGTGTCGGAATGCTGTTCTCAGGTTTGCCAGGCGCCCATATGCTGCAGCAGTTATCTGATTGATGTGTGCTTCCGGAGACATGCTCGGTGTTATACTCACCCCAAGATCTTTCTCC
Source organism: Cherax quadricarinatus (assembly GCF_038502225.1). Lineage (NCBI taxonomy): Eukaryota > Metazoa > Arthropoda > Malacostraca > Decapoda > Parastacidae > Cherax > Cherax quadricarinatus. The sequence continues at coordinate 4,470,018 of NC_091364.1, read as the reverse complement.
TTGAGTGAGGTTTGCAGTCTTTGGCCACCTAGCCTATACTCTGTCTGTGGTCTTCTGTGCCCTTCCCCTATCTTCATGACTTTGCATTTGGCAGGATTAAATTCGAGAAGCCATTTGCTGGACCAGGTGTCCAGTCTGTCCAGGTCTCTTTGAAGTCCTGCCTGGTCCTCATCAGATTTAATTCTCCTCATTAACTTCACATCATCTGCAAACAGGGACACTTCTGAGTCTAACCCTTCCGTCATGTCGTTCACATATACCAAAAATAGCACTGGTCCTAGGACCGACCCCTGTGGGACCCCGCTCGTCACAGGTGCCCACTGTGATACATCATTACGTACCATGACTCGTTGTTGCCTCCCTGTCAGGTATTCTCTGATCCATTGCAGTGCCCTTCCTGTTATATGCGCCTGATGCTCTAGCTTCTGCACTAATCTCTTGTGAGGAACTGTGTCAAAGGCCTTCTTGCAGTCCAAGAAGATGCAATCAACCCACCCCTCTCTCTCTTGTCTTACTTCTGTTATTTTATCATAAAACTCCAGAAGGTTTGTGACACAGGATTTGCCTTCTGTGAATCCGTGCTGGTTGGCATTTATACTCCTGTTCCGTTCCAGGTGCTCCACCACTCTCCTCCTGATAATCTTCTCCATAATTTTGCATACTATACACGTCAATGACACAGGTCTATAGTTTAGTGCCTCTTTTCTGTCTCCTTTTTTGAAAATGGGAACTACATTTGCTGTCTTCCATACCTCAGGTAGTTGCCCAGTTTCCAGGGATGTGTTGAAGATTGTGGTAAGTGGTACGCACAACATATCTGCTCCCTCTCTAAGGACCCATGGAGAGATGTTGTCCGGTCCCATTGCCTTTGAGGTATCGATGTCCCTTAGCAGTTTCTTCACCTCCTCCTCATCTGTATGTATGTCGTCCAACACTTGTTGGTGTATTCCTTGTTGGTGTCCCCATCTGGTCTGTCCCCCCAGAGTCCTTCCTGTCTCTACTGTAAATACTTCCTTAAATCTCGTGTTGAGCTCCTCACATACCTCTTGATCGTTTCTTGTGAGTTCCCCACCTTCTTTCCTCAGCCTTATCACCTGGTCCTTGACTGTTGTCTTCTTCCTAATGTGGCTATACAGCAGTTTCGGGTCAGATTTGACTTTCGATGCTATGTCGTTTTCATACTGTCTCTGGGCCTCCCTCCTTATCTGCGCATACTCGTTTCTGGCTCTTCTACTAATCTCCTTGTTTTCCTGGGTCCTATGCCTCCTGTACCTTTTCCATTCTCTGTTGCACTTAGCTTTTGCCTCCCTACACCTTCGGGTAAACCAAGGACTCGTCTTGGTCTTCCTATTATTTCTGTTTCCCTTGGGAACAAAACTTTCCTCTGCCTCCTTGCACTTTGTTGCCACATATTCCATCATCTCGTTTACTGATTTTCCTACCATTTCTCTGTCCCACTGAACCTCCTGCAGGAAGTTTCTCATACCTGTGTAGTCCCCCCTTTTATAGTTTGGCCTGTCCCCTTCAGTTCCTGTTACCTTCTCCACTTGTAACTCTACTATATAGTCAAAACTCAGAACCACATGTGTGTGTGTGTGTGTGTGTGTGTGTGTGTGTGTGTGTGTGTGTGTGTGTGTGTGTGTGTGTGTGTGTGTGTGTGTGTACTCACCTATTTGTACTCACCTATTTGTGGTTGCAGGGGTCGAGTCTTAGCTCCTGGCCCCGCCTCTTCACCGGTTGCTACTGGGCCCTCTCTCTCCCCGCTCCATGAGCTTTATCAAACCTCGTCTTAAAACTGTGTATGGTTCCTGCCTCCACTACGTCATTTTCTAGGCTATTCCACTGCCTTACAACTCTATGACTGAAGAAATACTTCCTAATATCTCTCTGACTCATTTGTGTCTTCAACTTCCAATTGTGGCCTCTTGTTTCTGTGTCCCCTCCCTGTAACATCCTGTCTTTGTCCACCTTGTCTATTCCACGCAGTATTTTATATGTCGTTATCATGTCTCCCCTGACTCTCCTGTCCTCCAGTGTCGTCAGGCCGATTTCCCTTAATCTTTCTTCATAGGACATTCCCCTTAGCTCTGGAACTAACCTTGTGGCAAACCTTTGTACTTTCTCTAGTTTCTTGACGTGCTTTATCAAGTGCGGGTTCCAAACAGGTGCTGCATACTCCAGTATGGGCCTGACATACACGGTATACAGTGTCTTGAACGATTCCTTACTAAGGTATCGGAATGCTGTTCTCAGGTTTGCCAGGCGCCCATATGCTGCAGCAGTTATCTGATTGATGTGTGCTTCCGGAGACATGCTCGGTGTTATACTCACCCCAAGATCTTTCTCCTTGAGTGAGGTTTGCAGTCTTTGGCCACCTAGCCTATACTCTGTCTGTGGTCTTCTGTGCCCTTCCCCTATCTTCATGACTTTACATTTGGCAGAATTAAATTCGAGAAGCCATTTGCTGGACCAGGTGTCCAGTCTGTCCAGGTCTCTTTGAAGTCCTGCCTGGTCCTCATCAGATTTATTTCTCCTCATTAACTTCACATCATCTGCAAACAGGGACACTTCTGAGTCTAACCCTTCCGTCATGTCGTTCACATATACCAAAAATAGCACTGGTCCTAGGACCGACCCCTGTGGGACCCCGCTCGTCACATGTGCCCACTGTGATACATCATTACGTACCATGACTCGTTGTTGCCTCCCTGTCAGGTATTCTCTGATCCATTGCAGTGCCCTTCCTGTTATATGCGCCTGATGCTCTAGCTTCTGCACTAATCTCTTGTGAGGAACTGTGTCAAAGGCCTTCTTGCAGTCCAAGAAGATGCAATCAACCCACCCCTCTCTCTCGTGTCTTACTTCTGTTATTTTATCATAAAACTCCAGAAGGTTTGTGACACAGGATTTGCCTTCCGTGAATCCGTGCTGGTTGGCATTTATACTCTTGTTCAGTTCCAGGTGCTCCACCACTCTCCTCCTGATAATCTTCTCCATAATTTTGCATACTATACACGTCAATGACACAGGTCTATAGTTTAGTGCCTCTTTTCTGTCTCCTTTTTTAAAAATGGGAACTACATTTGCCGTCTTCCATACCTCAGGTAGTTGCCCAGTTTCCAGGGATGTGTTGAAGATTGTGGTAAGTGGCACGCACAACATATCTGCTCCCTCTCTAAGGACCCACGGGGAGATGTTGTCCGGTCCCATTGCCTTTGAGGTATCGATGTCCCTTAGCAGTTTCTTCACCTCCTCCTCATCTGTATGTATGTCGTCCAACACTTGTTGGTGTATTCCTTGCTGGTGTCCCCATCTGGTCTGTCCCCCCAGAGTCCTTCCTGTCTCTACTGTAAATACTTCCTTAAATCTCGTGTTGAGCTCCTCACATACCTCTTGATCGTTTCTTGTGAGTTCTCCACCTTCTTTCCTCAGCCTTATCACCTGGTCCTTGACTGTTGTCTTCCTCCTAAAGTGGCTATACAGCAGTTTCGGGTCAGATTTGACTTTCGATGCTATGTCGTTTTCATACTGTCGCTGGGCCTCCCTCCTTATCTGTGCATACTCGTTTCTGGCTCTTCTACTAATCTCCTTGTTTTCCTGGGTCCTATGCCTCCTGTACCTTTTCCATTCTCTGTTGCACTTAGTTTTTGCCTCCCTACACCTTCGGGTAAACCAAGGACTCGTTTTGGTCTTCCTATTATTTCTGTTTCCCTTGGGAAGAAAACTTTCCTCTGCCTCCTTGCACTTTATTGCCACATATTCCATCATCTCGTTTACTGATTTTCCTACCATTTCTCTGTCCCACTGAACCTCCTGCAGGAAGTTTCTCATACCTGTGTAGTCCCCCCTTTTATAGTTTGGCCTGTCCCCTTCAGTTCCTGTTACCTTCTCCACTTGTAACTCTACTATATAATCAAAACTCAGAACCACGTGATCGCTAGCTCCAAGGGGCCTCTCGTAAGTGATGTCTTCAATGGCTGAACTGCTCAGGGTGAACACAAGATCCAGTCTTGCTGGCTCATCCTCCCCTCTCTCTCTGGTTGTGTCCCTGACATGTTGATGCATGAGGTTTTCAAGTACCACATCCATCATCTTGGCTCTCCATGTTTCGGGACCCCCATGTGGCTCCAGGTTTTCCCAGTCGATCTCCCTGTGGTTGAAATCGCCCATTACCAGTAACTTTGCTCTGCTCTAGTGAGCTCTTCTTGCCACCTCAGCCAGTGTGTCCACCATCACCCTGTTGTTTTCTTCGTACTCCTCTCTTGGCCTCCTGCAGTTCTGTGGTGGGTTATACATCACTCCAATGACTACTTTATGTTCTCCGGACTGAATTGTACCTACAATGTAGTCTCTTTCTCCAATCATGTCCATACCTTCCATTTCCTCAAATCCCCATCGGTGTTTTATGAGCAGTGCAACCCCTCCTCCCCCTCTACTCCTTCTATCTTTCCTCAGGATCTGATATCCCGTTGGGAAGATTGTGTCTGTTATTGTCTGTTATTGTTATTGTGTGTGTGTGTGAGTGTGTGTGTGTGTGTGTGTGTGTGTGTGAGTGTGTGAGTGTGTGAGTGTGTGTGAGTGTGTGTGTGTGTGTGTGTGTGTGTGTGTGTGTGTGTGTGTGTGAGTGTGTGAGTGTGTGTGAGTGTGTGTGTGTGTGTGTGTGTGTGTGTGTGTGTGTGTGTGTGAGTGTGTGAGTGTGTGAGTGTGTGTGAGTGTGTGTGTGTGTGTGTGTGTGTGTGAGTGTGTGAGTGTGTGAGTGTGTGTGTGTGTGTGTGTGTGTGTGTGTGTGTGTGTGTGTGTGTGTGTGTGTGTGTGTGTGTGTTTCCACTAAAATCATCGACTAAGAACCTTTTTTAAACTCCACAAATACAACAAAATTAAGACAATATCTGTGCACAAACTTATTTATTAAAAAGTAATTCCTTAGAAAACTTAATATCATAATTCAGGTGAGGTCACGTGACCGCCATTAATGGCCGCACCTGCTGGGAATTTTCTTTAAAATTAAAATGGCCGAAAATATTGAAAACGGCCCTGAAAATTTCCATAAATTCTAATTTGAAAGAATATTTTGATGTTGATTCTTCTTTCGTAAGTTTATTGAATTCTAATGACCTTTTTTCTTTCACCTCCTGGGGGGGGAGGGGGGGAGGTGGAGGAGGAGGAGGAGAGGGAGGAGAAGGAGAGGGAAGAGGAGGAGAAGGAGAAGGAGGAGGAGGAGGAGGAGGGGGAAGAGGAGGAGAAGGAGGAGGAGGAGAGGGAGGAGGAGGAGGAGGAGGAGAGGGGGGAGGAGGGGAGAAGGAGGAGATGGAGGAGGAGGAGAGGAAGGAGGAGATGGAGGAGGAGGAGAGGGAGGAGGAGTAAAAAGAGGAGACTGAACAGGAAGAAAGGCGAGAGGAAGAGCTGAACGAGAAATACTAGAAGACATGGGGAGAAGGGTGCATAATTGGAAGGGAAGGGAAAGAAGGAGAAGGAGGAAAAGTAGGAGGAGGGAAAGTAGGAAGCGGAGGAGTCTGTGCTTTACACAGGAAGATCACAACCTACAGTGTTCCTCGCGCTCTCTGATGAAGACAGTAAATATTGACACCTGTTCCTAATGCCGGGTAAATTTCCCTAGTTTTCCCTGCCAGTAAGTTGTAGGCTGGAACCTCCTTAAGTAACGTCA
>NC_091364.1:4404353-4459353 GCF_038502225.1 Cherax quadricarinatus | reverse complement strand
GTCCTCTGTGCCAATACTCCCGAGTATTTTGCATATACAGATCATGTCTCCTCTGGGTCTTCGTTTTCTTTTCCCGGAGTCGTAATATCTACCTCCTTTAGTTCGTAATCGTACTCTGTAGTCTTCAGTCCCGGAACGAGACTGGTGGCAAGCCTCTCAAGTTTCTTCAGCTTATATACTTGCTAAGTTATAAGCTCTTGCAGGTTGGGAAAGCAAACTCCTCAGGTCAACTTATGTACAGCTTCCAAAATAGATCCTTTTGGGGAGATTCTTTCTTATGTTCTTGTGTCAAAAACGAAGCTTCTTGGATCCTCTCTCGTGTTCTTGAATTCACGCTCATCTTACTGGATCCTCACTTAGGTTTTGGGATTCACTCGCCTGTTCCTAGATCCTCACTCATGTTCTAGAATCCACACTCCTGTGCCTAGATCCTCACCCGTGTTAATGGTTCCTCACACATGTCCAGTGGTAGCACTTTCATTTCCCATCTAGAGGCACCAGGGTCGAATCCCCTGAGAGAGGGGAAGGGGAGAGACGGCTTGAGCAAGTCTCCTAATACCTGCGGCACCTGCTCGCCCAGCAGAAAGTAGTTACCTGTATTTTAGTCCAAGTATTGTGGGTAACATAACAGAGGAGACCTAAGACACAGAAGGTAAACAAGACACAGTACTTAGCTTAAGTTATCCTAACACTTCTTCGTCTTCTTCTTCTTCCTCTTCTTCTCCTCCTCCTTCTTCTTCTTCTTTCCTAACCTTTATAATACGTGATTAATGTATTCTTTGGGTACTGTTTACTCCCTGGTTCATCTTCCCTTTCTCTTTTCTTCCTTTTTTCTCTACATAATCCTTTCTCCTTTACTTTTTCCTCTCTCTTATTCCTACTCATCTCTCTTTCTCTTCTCCCTTTTTTCCACTTTTTTTCCCATTCTATTTCAAAATCTTACCGCCCCACCCTCTTCCTCCTCTCACTTTTCCTCCCCCCTTCTCCCCACATCATATTCTCCCCTTTTCCTCTTCCTCTCCCTTCTTCCTCTTCTCCCCTCCCTTCGTCCACTGATGGTTTATTATCCTTTCCCTTTCATTGCCATGTTATTATTTTTTTCTTTCTCCTCTTGATGGAGTTGATATAGACCATGAATTTCAGGGAGGGGAAGAAGGGAGAATAAATACTTTAGGAAGAGAGAGAGAGAGAGAGAGAGAGAGAGAGAGAGAGAGAGAGAGAGAGAGAGAGAGAGAGAGAGAGAGAGAGAGAGAGAGAGAGAGAGAGAGAGAGAGAGATAAAGAGAGAGAGAGATGAGAAAACAACAATATTGTCAGCACTCTGTGCTGGAAACCTGCCACAAACGTCAGTTGTTCTATGTAAGGTTTCAGTAATCCAGCTCAGGACAAGGGAAGTTCACTGCACTTCAGTGTTCCAGTGATGTCAGGATTCCAGTCTAATTTGCCAGGAAAACAAGCTTTTATTGCTACAGTATTTCACTCTGTATAGAAGTTTATCTAGACTACACATAATGAAATGTTAAAATTCATTCTTTAACTTGTATCCCCAGGTGTCGTATGTATCTTCAGGTGTCGTATGATCCAAACGGTGTGGTATGTATCCCCAGGTGTGGTATGTATCCCCAGGTGTCGTCTGATCCACACGGGTTTAGCATTTACTCATCTGTATATTGTATGTGTTTTTTATATGTCATGATTAATTCTCTGGTGTGGTTTATTGATGAAGTATTAATTATGTGTCAGTGGACTGAAAAAGGCCTCAGCATTGACTTCAAATATACGATATTCAATTTCTCCATTTGAGTTCTCTTGTATCACTGACGTGTGTGTTGCATAAACACTCACTCACACACACACACACACACACACACACACACACACACACACACACACACACAGAGGAAGTATTTCTTCAGTCACAGAGTAGTCACGAAGTGGAATAGTTTGGGATGCGATGTAGTGGAGGCAGGATCCATTCATAGCTTTCAGCAGAGGTATGATAAAGCTCATGGTGCAGGGAGAGTGACCCAGTAGAGGCCAGTGAAGAGGCGGGGCCAGGAGCTATGAATCGACCCCTGCAACTACGACTAGGTGAGTACACACACACACACACTCAACCAAGAGTTGAGACTCGACCCCCTTCAGTCAATAGTTTAGTAACTATAGGTGAAGACACTCTCTCTCTCTCTCTCTCTCCCTCTCTCACTCTTTCACTCATCTCTCACACCGAGCACAATCTCTCTCTCGACCAAAAGACTTAATGAAGCATCCTTAAAAATGCTTGAATAAATTCTAAGCGTTTGTACAAACACCGGCTTGAAAAGGGAATTTTTTTCCCAGACTGACACCTTCTGTGAGCAGTAATGTAATCGCGTTTATTATCTTACTTGAGAGAATTTAATTACCTTTTTATGCAAATTGGAATTACGTTATATTTCCTGGTTCGTGAATTGGATTATTTTGTTTAGGAACAGTGAAACAAGTAGTTAAGGTTTATTATTGTGTGCACCTCGTTGCTTGCACCTCCACTACCACAGTCTGTATCAACCTCACTTGTACTACCCCACCTCACACTACCCCACCTCACGCTACCCCACCTTACACTACCCCACCTCACACTACCCCATCTCACACTACCCCACCTCACACTACCCCACCTCACACTACCCCACCTCACACCACCCCACCTTACACTACCCCACCTCACACCACCCCATCTCACACTACCCCACCTCACACTACCCCACCTCACACTACCCCACCTCACACTACCCCACCTCACACCACCCCACCTCACACAACCCCACCTCACACCACCCCACCTCACACCACCCCACCTCACACTACCCCACCTCACACTACCCCACCTCACACCACCCACCTCACACCACCCCACCTCACACCACCCCATCTCACACTACCCCACCTCACACTACCCCACCTCACACTACCCCACCTCACACCACCCACCTTACGTTTACCACCACACCTCACTCACACCACTACATAAACACCAGCCATGACGCTTACAACTTCCCATCTACATAAACACAAGTATATCAACTTATAAACACCAATTAGAAAACAATACAAGGAATCGCTATAAAACAAATAAATCTCACTGCAGCAAAATTATTGACTCTGCCTTTCAAGGCAGTTCAGAAAAATCCTCTGATTTAATACTGCGACGGTATCATCATTTCTCTTTAAAAATCAACAATATAAACAGAAATTTTCCCAGAGAGTTGTATAGATGACAGGTTATAAAATCTTGTATATATAGAAATATAGGGAGATACGATCTCTGGGGACCCTCATCCTCAGAGAAAAGAATAAATTATATGCTATACAGAGAGGCTATACTATACAAAGTGCATTCCTCTACACAATGGTGCTTTTGACATGCACTCACATAAGCTGAGCAGAAATGACACGTGAATATTAGCATAAATATTACAGTTTAGGTTAATGCAACATGTATGGTATATTTACGTTAGATGTTTTCTTGTTCAGGTGAATCTACCTGTTCGGTGAATGAGCAAACAGCTGTAGAAATATGATTGGTTACAATTATAAATTGTATTTAGAACCAAAGGGTGTATACAAGTTGTATAAAGCTGTGCCCAGAGAGGTCACAGCATAGCAACAGTTTTCACAACCACCTGCATCACCACCTACATTACCACCTGCATCACCACCTGCATCACCACCTGCACCACCACCTACATCACCACCTGCATCACCACCTGCACCACCACCTACATCACCACCTGCATCACCACCTTCACCACCACCAACACCACCTACACTGCCGAATAACGTATTCAGAGGCACCTGAATCAGCTGATAAATGTAAGCAACGAGGTGCTCATCAGGAGGGCCAGATAAACAAAGGCAGATAACTGCCTCCATAAGTCCGTGTAAATACAGCTATCTTCCTGTGATGTATTTAGCATTCCATGCATTTGTGTGTGTGTGTTGATACTCGAGGGTTGTATTGCAGCTCTTGAGCACGGCAGGTAGGAGAGATAACGAGTAGATAAGGAGATGTTGAAGACTGGAGAATGCAATTAAATGTTTCTCGTTTGTCGTTGTTCGACTGAAGGTATAGTTTTTCTCTATTTTCTTTACGTATCGATATTTAATACTATAGAAAACAACTTCTTATTACGAGCATTTCGGGCAAATTAGGTCAATTTTGTCCCCAGGATGCGACCCACACGAGTCCACTAGCACCCAGGTACCCATTTTTCTGCTAGGTGAACAGGGATAGTAAGTGTCTTAGGGAAACACGCCCTACTGTTTTCCAGCCATCCCGGTATCGGTCCCCGGACCTCAGTGTGTGAGCTGAGTGCCCTAGAGATCTTTCGCCCACACCGATTTCTTCAGTCGGGTACAGAGAAGCAGCAGAAGTAGTGAAGATGTCAAGACGATGTAATCGCCTACTACGCAGGCGAAACGTTTCGGAATAAAGGTACCATTATCGTATTCAACTAACTTTGCCACCATAACTAGCAATTTTACTACCTTCACCATTACTACCGCAGCCAACATTGCCAATGACACCACTGCCACCACTATCACAATCAATGACACATCTAATATTACCACTGCTACCACCACTGTCAACAGTATTGCCACCACCACTACCAGCATAGCGTCCAGCTCCACTACTACCACCTACAATACTGCCACTAACACCACTACAGATATCCGTATCAGTTCTACCATTATTATTACCATCATTTTCATTACTTCCTGGTCATTACTTGCTCTATCACCATTACTATCCTCAACATCACCTCTTTAACTACTGTAAACTACTGTAATTCCCATTCGCTATTGTCCCTATGCCACTCCCATGTCCACCACTATCACCATCTGCCACACTCACCATAATCACCATCCCCCACACCTACCATTACCACCACTAACAATCTCACACTCACCACAACCACCACTCCACCCACCACTACCACTACCATCACAACTACTATTACTACCACCACCACTACTACCATCGCCACTACCATAAAAAATACCTCTAATATCTCCCAAGTTTATCTTATCTTCCTCCCCTCTTCTTCTTCCTCTTTATCCTTCCCTCTTCTTCTTTCTATCCTCCCCTCTTCTTCCTAAGAGAACCATCTGTTCCTCTCTCACCTCACACAATGAGTCTCCCCTCAGTGATCCCCTCACCACCACCACTATCATCGTAAATCATATGATCACCACTATCACCACAACTACCACCACCATCCCACTATCATCACAACCAATGACAAAACCAATAACTACCAACACAACAAAAACTACTTACACAACAACAACTACCAACACAATAACAACAATAACTACCAACACAACAACAACAATAACTACCAACACAACAACAACAACAACTACCAACACAGCAACAACAATAACTACTAACACAACAACAACAACAACAACTACCAACACAGCAACAACAATAACTACCAACACAACAACAACAGTAACCACCACAACAAGTCTTAAATCGTCAATATTATCAGTCTCTCCATCTCTACCATATGTCACTCTCTCCAACATTATTATTGTCTCTCTCACGTCCACTGTGTAGCCATAACTGTCGCCACCACCACTACTACTGTCACCATCATCCCTACCACAACTACTATTATCTACACTGCCAATACTACTATCACCAACACCACTACTACTACTACTAATGCTACTATCACCACCACCACCACCACCACCACTAGAGCAACTATCACCACCACCCCTGCTATCACCAACCATCACACAGAGCCACTCAATTACATCCAGCTCCACACATCCCATAACAACAATATATATATATATATATATATATATATATATATATATAATATATATATATATATATATATATATATATATATATATATATATATATATATATATATATGTATATATATGCAATAAGATCACAGTAAACAGGTGATTTCAGAATATGCAAAACAACCACTCTGAAAGAATAGAGAAATTCCAAGCGCTTTCGTGACTACTCACATTATCAAGGAACTAAATATATTTTAGATTTGTTTACAGTAATTTAATACTAAACAAACGCAATAAAATATATTTTTTTCGTTAGGTTCAGAATGATTTCGGTGAAATTATTGCATACACAAATTTTCACTTGTCCTATATGGCAAGATGAGCGTTGCTATTTAAGCCAAGATCGCAAGTTCTGCCTATTCGGCACGACATATATATATATATATATATATATATATATATATATATATATATATATATATATATATATATATATATATATATATATATATATATATATATATATATATATATATATTTCCATATTAAAGAAGTATTAAGAAACACACTGGAAAATAGAGATTATTATATTCTGAACGTGGATATAATATTTTCAAAATCCATCTTGAAAATTCATGAAACACGAAAAAGATCATTAATTTTGCTGAACTTTAGAATATTTAACTGGTTTTTTTCTTACACTTTCTATGACACGACATTAGTAGAGTAGTTGCTTCTGGCTGGCTGTTGTTTGACACAACTGTCAGGACGGTAGAACCAAAGTAGTTAGCTGTTGTCTGCCTGTCTACTGAGTGAGTAGATATTGCAATGAGAGATAAATCAGAATAGGCTGTCGAGGATTCTCCTCAGAATAAATTGAATATCTTAACGTGGAGATTGATTCATTTCTGTCAGTGTTGGCAGACAGTCGTACGCTGATAGTGCAGCTTGTTTTGAAGAAGGGAAGGTTTAGTATGTATTACAGTTCGTTGATTTCTACCCGCTCTGAACATCTCTACAAATGTGACAATATTTGTTTGGATTTAGTTAATATAAAATTACCTATGGTGGCATATCTTGTTTTTTTTACTGTTAATATTTTTTATTAATATCATGTTAAAAATTAGTGTTGTTGTTGGTGGGGGTGGTGGACGGATGGTAGTGTTGGTGATGTTGATGGGGTAGTAGTGTTGGTGGTGTTGTTGTTGTTGTGGGTGGTGGTGGAGGGGTGTTGGTAATGTTGGTGATATTGTTGGTATTAGCGATGCTTTTGGTGTTGTTGTTGTTGTTGTTGTTGTTGTTGTTGTTGTTGTTGTTGTTGTTGTTGTTGTGAGGCTTCAACAAGAGGACGGGTGAGGATAGAAGAGGATAGCGAGAAATGAGATATTAAGAGGGAGAGAACAATAACAGAAAACAGAGGGAAGGAGAATGAATGGAACAAGGCGAGAGGGTGATGTTCATGGGTACATGGATAGAAAGAGAGAGAGAGAGAGAGAGAGAGAGAGAGAGAGAGAGAGAGAGAGAGAGAGAGAGAGAGAGAGAGAGAGAGAGAGAGAGAGATAGAGAGAGAGACTTCCTGGTGAAGATTACCTTCAGATCATCAAGGTAGACTGGGACGATAATTTTCCCTGATGACCGTATTCATGCTATGATTGGATGGTTCACTTTTTTTAGTACAAAGGTTGAGGGTAGCGTTTGACTGCTGCTTCTGCCTTTGCTGCTGCTTTTGCTGCCTCTGCTGCCTCTGCTGATGCTGTCTCTGCTGCCTCTGCTGCCTCTGCTGATGCTGTCTCTGCTGCCTCTGCTGCCTCTGCTGATGCTGTCTCTGCTGCCTCTGCTGCCTCTGCTGATGCTGCCTCTGCTGCCTCTGCTGATGCTGTCTCTGCTGCCTCTGCTGCCTCTGCTGATGCTGCCTCTGCTGCCTCTGCTGATGCTGTCTCTGCTGCCTCTGCTGCCTCTGCTGATGCTGCCTCTGCTGCCTCTGCTGATGCTGTCTCTGCTGATGCTGTCTCTGCTGCCTCTGCTGCCTCTGTCTCTGCTGCCTCTGCTGCCTCTGCTGATGCTGCCTCTGCTGCCTCTGCTGATGCTGTCTCTGCTGCCTCTGCTGATGCTGCCTCTGCTGCCTCTGCTGATGCTGTCTCTGCTGCCTCTGCTGCCTCTGCTGATGCTGCCTCTGCTGCCTCTGCTGCCTCTGTCTCTGCTGCCTCTGCTGCTGCTGCTGCTGCATAGACGTGGCCAGACTTCCCCAGGGTATAGAGGCATTTTATAGCACGAACACAGAACCAATCTTGGGCGGAAAACATTATATACTGAGTCAAAAAAGGAGAATTAGTGTGCATTACCTAGCAGAGTTTACTGCCAGAGGGGAATCATAGGCCTGTTTCCCGTGTGAAAAAAATAATAATAATTGAACTTTGTGTCAGAGGAAAGAAAGTCTCCCTGAAAGCATTGAGTATACATAGTGTATAGTGTATACTACAGTGGCTCCCTAGTATATTGATGATAAAGGCTAAAGTGTCATTTGAAAACAGGTGAATTTGTAAATGAAGTGATAAGCCTATAGAGGCAGGTGCCAGAAGTCGCCAGAAACTTACCACAGGTCAGCTGTTTTTAATAATCTTCCTGGCTTGCTAGTGTACTCGCATATAATCTAGTGATACCAGTGAATAGCAGAATACAGTGTTGTAGTAGCAACTAACCAGTATTATAATGGTACTTAGTGGAGTGGAGTGACTTTCATTAGTTTCTTTTTCTTGAAATACCAGACGTTACTGTGAATTTCATATAACCTGTAGTTACCAGCGGTCGCAATATACACAACGAGAAGCAATTATTACTACAGAAAAAGCGTCCTTCCTCCAAAATTTGCACCAGTCAACTATAGTGATAATATAGCATTTATTGTGGTGGAGACGGAAAAAAACAAAAATAGAAAAGCCAGATACAGCGATTGATAAACAAAGAGGTCGACTGTACGTCATTGTAGGAGCTGCCAGATATCACCGGCTCTTCAACACGCAAGTTATACTTTTGTATCAGTCAAATCACATATTACTCGGGTAGATAATTTCCAGTAGATCCTTCATGTGTTAGCTCAAATCACCGACCAGTATGTTTTAAATAAGTGACCCACTGATCAGAGCAGATCGACTGGTCCGAACCCTTGACTGGTCCGAACCCGGGACTGGTTTCAAACAGTTTCGTTGGACAATAAAGCAGACTGTAAACGGATGGGTTTGTAGGCGCCCTTATAAACACAAACATTAAAAATCAGGAACGTGACGGTAAGCTGTCCAATATACAAAAAGAGTTAGAAACAGAAATACAAATAGCTAGAGCTTCATTTAAGGTTATTAATATAATATTCAAGAGGTTGCTAGTAGAATTGCAGTAAATCAACCATTCACATCATTATGAAGCTGTGTGTAGTCTGTGGTCAGTCAAACAAACGGGCTTCCACATGGATAAATTGTCATTTTTGTGGAAATTGGTGTCACGCTCCTTGTGCAGATATCCCAGAACTAGCTACAAGCAGTATTAAAACAGAGAAGTGTTTTTGGGTATGCCCAAATGAGGAAAATCTGTGGACTAAAATCACAAGGGTATTAAAAGAGGACAACATCAAAGCTGCTTTCATAGAAAACCTGGAAGCTTTCTACAACAGATGGGAACATAAAAAGTCTGGGCTGAATGGTACTGCCCTTGATACTGGCCATGTAGTCACAAACTGTAAGGCTGGAGGTGATGTCCTGGTAGTCAGTAAATGTGGGGCTGATAGTGCTGTCCTGGGAGACAGTAATGGTGAAGCTGGAGGTGCTGTCCTGGGAGACAGAAATGGTGAAGCTGGAGATACTGTCCTGGGAGACAGTAATGGTGAAGCTGGAGATTTTGTCCAGGTAGTCGGGAATTATACGCAGGAAGGAATACATATAAATGACCTCATAGAAGACAGGAGCCATAGTAGGGAAACAAGTGTAGTCAAAGATAAGATAAAACCAATATTGCAAACAAGAAATACCGCAGGAAATAGCAAACAAGAGGACTCCAATAGCAATAGTGAGGATAAATTACCAAAAACAACTGGTGGGAGCTCCATTGTTGGTGCTAGGGAGGATAGGAATAAGACAGGGAAACATGCACCAACAGGGAATACAGTCACAGAAACCCAAGGCAAACGGAAACCAAGCCTGTGCACATACTATGCACTTGGTATCTGCTGGCATGGGAAATCTGGAAAAACAGATGGGACATGCAACTATGACCACCCTAGAAAATGTCATGTCCATATGACAACAGGAAAATGCAAACTCCCTTC
Source organism: Cherax quadricarinatus (assembly GCF_038502225.1). Taxonomy (NCBI): domain Eukaryota; kingdom Metazoa; phylum Arthropoda; class Malacostraca; order Decapoda; family Parastacidae; genus Cherax; species Cherax quadricarinatus. The sequence continues at coordinate 4,449,231 of NC_091364.1, read as the reverse complement.
CTGTAAGCTTTTTCACCCTGAAATGTGTACCTCTTCAGTACAGGAAAGACTGTGCTATAACTTAAATTGCCAGGCATACCATCTAAAGGGGACAAAAAGATACAAAACATCCAGGCCATGGGAAAACCTGGGTAGCCACAGACACTCAAGAGGGAGAGGTTTTTTAGTGCCAGGAAGGAAAAAAAACTGGCAGGAAATGGCAGAAATCGTACACCAAATCCAGTCATTCCTGGAGTGGAACCACAGTCGATGGCCTCCACTCCAAACCAACAGATACAGATACTAATGCCGGAAAAAAAATCCCCCCCCAGTACCAACAATACCACCAGTCCGATAACATTCTTCTTTGCAAATATACAGGGTCTAAAGCCAGCAACAAACAACAAAATACCTTTCATCCGTGGACTGCTTGCAGAGGCAAAGGCAATGTTCGCGGCTTTCACTGAGACCCACATAAAGGATCACTTGGACAACGAAATATGGATCCCAGGTTACAACCTATACAGATGTGACAGAGTGAACAGGCAAAAGGGGGGGGGTTGGCCTGTACATTGCAGAGTCACTTGTTTGCACAGAACTGCTTAATGCCTCAAATGACGTAGTGGAAGTTTTAGCAGTAAAGGTCGAGAACCAAAACCTAGTCATTGTGGTAGTCTACAAGCCTCCGGATGCAACTTCCCAGCAATTCCAGGAACAGCTGTTAAAAATTGACCACTGTCTGGAAAATCTTCCAGCTCCTGCACCCAACATCTTGCTCCTGGGGGATTTCAACTTAAGGCACCTAAAATGGAGGAATATAGCAAATAATATTGTTGCAGAAATAACACCAGGAGGCAGCTCTGATGAAAACTCACACTCACACGAGCTTTTAAATCTCTGCACAAAATTCAATTTAAACCAGCAAATAATAGAGCCTACTAGACTGGAGAATACACTAGACCTCATATTCACTAACAATGATGATCTGATAAGAAATGTCACCATATCAAAAACAATATACTCAGATCACAACATAATTGAGGTTCAGACATGTATGCGTGGAGCCCCAGACCGACAAAATGAGACTAGTCACGAGGGAGCATTCACCAAATTCAACTTCAATAACAAAAACATAAAGTGGGACCAAGTAAACCAAGTCCTAACCGATATAAGCTGGGAAGATATACTAAGCAACACAGACCCAAACTTATGCCTAGAACAGATTAACTCGGTGGCACTCGATGTATGCACAAGGCTTATTCCTCTAAGAAAAAGGAGGAGTAGATGTAAAATAGAAAGAGACAGGCGCTCCCTTTACAGGCGACGGAAAAGAATAACAGAGCGGCTAAAAGAGGTCAATATATCTGAAATGCGCAGGGAGACACTGGTCAGAGAAATAGCAAGCATCGAACTTAAGCTAAAAGAATCCTTTAGGAGTCAGGAATCGCGGGAAGAACTAAAAGCCATAAATGAAATCGAAAGAAACCCAAAGTATTTCTTCTCCTATGCCAAATCAAAATCGAGAACAACGTCCAGTATTGGGCCCCTACTTAAACAAGATGGGTCCTACACAGATGACAGCAAGGAAATGAGTGAGCTACTCAAGTCCCAATATGACTCAGTTTTTAGCAAGCCGCTAACCAGACTGAGAGTCGAAGATCAAAATGAATTTTTTATGAGAGAGCCACAAAATTTGATTAACACAAGCCTATCCGATGTTATCCTGACGCCAAATGACTTCGAACAGGCGATAAATGACATGCCCATGCACTCTGCCCCAGGGCCAGACTCATGGAACTCTGTGTTCATCAAGAACTGCAAGAAGCCCCTATCACGAGCCTTTTCCATCCTATGGAGAGGGAGCATGGACACGGGGGTCGTCCCACAGTTACTAAAAACAACAGACATAGCCCCACTCCACAAAGGGGGCAGTAAAGCAACAGCAAAGAACTACAGACCAATAGCACTAACATCCCATATCATAAAAATCTTTGAAAGGGTCCTAAGAAGCAAGATCACCACCCATCTAGAAACCCATCAGTTACACAACCCAGGGCAACATGGGTTTAGAACAGGTCGCTCCTGTCTGTCTCAACTATTGGACCACTACGACAAGGTCCTAAATGCACTAGAAGACAAAAAGAATGCAGATGTAATATATACAGACTTTGCAAAAGCCTTCGACAAGTGTGACCATGGCGTAATAGCGCACAAAATGCGTGCTAAAGGAATAACAGGAAAAGTCGGTCGATGGATCTATAATTTCCTCACTAACAGAACACAGAGAGTAGTCGTCAACAGAGTAAAGTCCGAGGCAGCTACGGTGAAAAGCTCTGTTCCACAAGGCACAGTACTCGCTCCCATCTTGTTCCTCATCCTTATATCCGACATAGACAGGGATGTCAGCCGCAGCACCGTGTCTTCCTTTGCAGATGACACCCGAATCTGCATGACAGTGTCTTCCATTGCAGACACTGCAAAGCTCCAGGCAGACATCAACCAAATCTTTCAGTGGGCTGCAGAAAACAATATGAAGTTCAACGATGAGAAATTTCAATTACTCAGATATGGTAAACATGAGGAAATTAAATCGTCATCAGAGTACAAAACAAATTCTGGCCACAAAATAGAGCGAAACACCAACGTCAAAGACCTGGGAGTGATCATGTCGGAGGATCTCACCTTCAAGGACCATAACATTGTATCAATCGCATCTGCTAGAAAAATGACAGGATGGATAATGAGAACCTTCAAAACTAGGGAGGCCAAGCCCATGATGACACTCTTCAGGTCACTTGTTCTATCTAGGCTGGAATATTGCTGCACACTAACAGCACCTTTCAAGGCAGGTGAAATTGCCGACCTAGAAAATGTACAGAGAACTTTCACGGCACGCATAACGGAGATAAAACACCTCAATTATTGGGAGCGCTTGAGGTTCCTAAACCTGTATTCCCTGGAACGCAGGAGGGAGAGATACATGATTATATACACCTGGAAAATCCTAGAGGGACTAGTACCGAACTTGCACACGAAAATCACTCATTACGAAAGCAAAAGACTTGGCAGACGATGCACCATCCCCCCAATGAAAAGCAGGGGTGTCACTAGCACGTTAAGAGACCATACAATAAGTGTCAGGGGCCCGAGACTGTTCAACTGCCTCCCAGCACACATAAGGGGGATTACCAACAGACCCCTGGCAGTCTTCAAGCTGGCACTGGACAAGCACCTAAAGTCAGTTCCGGATCAGCCGGGCTGTAGCTCGTATGTTGGTTTGCGTGCAGCCAGCAGCAACAGCCTGGTTGATCAGGCTGTGATCCACCAGGAGGCCTGGTCTCAGACCGGGCCGCGGGGGCGTTGACCCCCGGAACTCTCTCCAGGTAAACTCCAGGTAAACTCCAGTAAATGAACAGTTACAAGATTATCATTTCAATGCGTAAATATTGTCACTGAAACGTAGTTCTTATGAGTCATGTGAATAGGGGATAGTTTTACAGAACCCTTTATAGGGGATACCTACACAGCAATATTTGGGATATTAGATATCAGTAGAGACTATTTGAAGCATATGTAGTTAATGCTCTGTATATGGGTTCGAACCCCACCCGTTCCCTGGTTCGATTTTTTTTCTTTCATAATTTGAGAACGCCTTAACCATTCATCTTCATACTTTCAACACCGTTGTGTTATAACTTGTGGAAGGTTCGCGTAGCTGTTAGCGTGCGTAGCAGGTGCCACCTGGTAAGTGTTGGGGGCACTATTCTTTGTGGTTTCTGTGTGATAACTTGTAAGGTCACCGTTGTGGTGGTGTACAAGGTCACCTGTGTGATGGTGTGCAAGGTCACCTGTGTGATGGTGCACAAGGTCACCTGTGTGATGGTGTGCAAGGTCACCTGTGTGATGGTGTGCAAGGTCACCTGTGTGATGGTGTACAAGGTCACCTGTGTGATGGTGTACAAGGTTACCTCTGTGATGGTGTACAAGGTCACCTGTGTGGTGGTGTACAAGGTCACCTGTGTGATGGTGCACAAGGTCACCTGTGTGATGGTGTACAAGGCCACCTGTGTGATGATGTACCAGGTCACCTGTGTGGTGATGTACCAGGTCACCTGTGTGGTGATGTACCAGGTCACCTGTATGGTGATGTACCAGGTCACCTGTGTGGTGATGTACCAGGTCACCTGTGTGATGATGTACCAGGTCACCTGTGTGGTGATGTACCAGGTCACCTGTGTGATGATGTACCAGGTCACCTGTGTGATGATGTACCAGGTCACCTGTGTGATGATGTACCAGGTCACCTGTGTGGTGATGTACCAGGTCACCTGTGTGGTGATGTACCAGGTCACCTGTGTGGTGATGTACCAGGTCACCTGTGTGGTGATGTACCAGGTCACCTGTGTGATGATGTACCAGGTCACCTGTGTGGTGATGTACCAGGTCACCTGTGTGATGATGTACCAGGTCACCTGTGTGATGATGTACCAGGTCACCTGTGTGATGATGTACCAGGTCACCTGTGTGATGATGTACCAGGTCACCTGTGTGATGTACCAGGTCACCTGTGTGGTGATGTACCAGGTCACCTGTTTGATGATGTACCAGGTCACCTGTGTGATGATGTACCAGGTCACCTGTGTGATGTACCAGGTCACCTGTGTGATGTACCAGGTCACCTGTGTGATGATGTACCAGGTCACCTGTGTGGTGATGTACCAGGTCACCTGTGTGATGATGTACCAGGTCACCTGTCTAAAATAGCATTAGAGTGTGTAAGTACAAATTTGATTCATCCAGCTATGTATATTCGTATTCCTAAGTATCCATGCACATTTATACATATGCCCAAACATACACATGTTTTTATATCTTGCTTCATTAGCATTATATACTCACTCTGCACTATTTCTTTCGCATTGGATTAAAAGGGAATTGGAGCAATTGGATAGGGGATATCCTTCTCGGATCAGACAGAGACCGAAATAAATCTAGTAATCTATTTGCATCTAGATGGGGTCCTAGCATTGGTTTTTACGTTTTTTTTTTAATTTTAAAGATTATAAATATATACATGGGATTTCTGAAGGAAAGAAATCAAATTGCAAATGAAAATAGTCAAGATTCTATGAAATTTCTTAGAAACTGACAGAAGTCGAGCGATTTTCACTTCTAGACTAAACATAGATGAACAGGAACTGATTTCCTGGAGGAAGGATTCTAGGAAAGGGGAGGATTCACCCCCTTTGATTCACTCCCTGATTGCAAGGCTTGAAATATAGATTGCAGAGAAGCACGTTTCAAGACTTGCAATTATTTCCCAGTCACTCTTAATTAATCTGTTGTGTTAATTACCCAAACACCAGAACAACGATTGAACAGAAAAAGAAAGGAAGGAAGGAAGGAAGGAAGGAGGGATTTTTTTCGGATTTATGGTGTGTATGTTGATGCTTGGCCCACCTAGGGGTGAGGATGATGCCCGCCAACCTGAGGGTGAGGATGATGCTTAGCCCACCTGGTGGTGAGGATGACGCTTAGCCCACCTGGTGGTAAGGACGATGCTTAGCCCACCTGGTGGTGAGGATGATGCTTAGCCCACCTGGTGGTGAGGATGACGCTTAGCCCACCTGGTGGTAAGGACGATGCTTAGCCCACCTGGTGGTGAGGATGATGCTTAGCCCACCTGGTGGTGAGGATGATGCTTAGCCCACCTGGTGGTAAGGACGATGCTTAGCCCACCTGGTGGTAAGGACGATGCTTAGCCCACCTGGTGGTAAGGACGATGCTTAGCCCACCTGGTGGTGAGGACGATGCTTAGCCCACCTGGTGGTGAGGATGATGCTTAGCCCACCTGGTGGTGAGGATGATGTTTAGCCCACCTGGTGGTAAGGACGATGCTTAGCCCACCTGGTGGTAAGGGCGATGCTTAGCCCACCTGGTGGTAAGGACGATGCTTAGCCCACCTGGTGGTGAGGATGATGCTTAGCCCACCTGGTGGTGAGGATGATGCTTAGCCCACCTGGTGGTGAGGATGACGCTTAGCCCACCTGGTGGTAAGGACGATGCTTAGCCCACCTGGTGGTGAGGATGATGCTTAGCCCACCTGGTGGTGAGGATGATGCTTAGCCCACCTGGTGGTAAGGACGATGCTTAGCCCACCTGGTGGTAAGGACGATGCTTAGCCCACCTGGTGGTAAGGACGATGCTTAGCCCACCTGGTGGTGAGGACGATGCTTAGCCCACCTGGTGGTGAGGATGATGCTTAGCCCACCTGGTGGTGAGGATGATGTTTAGCCCACCTGGTGGTAAGGACGATGCTTAGCCCACCTGGTGGTAAGGGCGATGCTTAGCCCACCTGGTGGTAAGGACGATGCTTAGCCCACCTGGTGGTGAGGATGATGCTTAGCTCACCTGGTGGTGAGCATGATGCTTAGCCCACCTGGTGGTGAGGATGATGCTTGGCCCACCTGGTGGTGAGGATGATGCTTGGCCCACCTGGTGGTGAGGATGATGATTGGCCCACCTGTGTGATGGCCATCAAGTTATCTGTACACATAGCATATCTATACCTCGGTGGTAGAGAGTTGTGTTGACTTAACACTGACCTGGCTGGGTCTGACCTCGAGGCTGGGCCAGACTTACGAGTCAGTCTCCTAGCATCTGCTGCTCATGTTCACTCAGAAGTTTATAGGTGAGTGGGAGTCAGTCGATATATGACACCTTTTATCCTGTAACGCTTCAAGAAGGCTGCTTTGATGCCGCTAATGGGCTTTTGAACCAGGGGATCTCGACCTTTTTTACCCTTCCATGGATAAAACTAGACTGCCTCCCATTTCCCCAAGTCTTGTATGATCCCCTACGATTTTATCGTTTCATTATGGACATAATCTTAGGCTTTGAAGTGAACAGTGTATAGCATCTTAAACAAGTGTGACCTTCAGCTAAAATATATGTTCCAAGAAATGTTTTCAACTCTCACCTGTTCCGCTGGCTGCCTTCCTGAGCGGAGTCTGTCGACGCAAATAAACACTAGCAACGTAGCCAGGATCCATAAAAGAAAAATTCTTCCAGTGTGATGGTGGGTGAGAGGGAACGCCAGACCTGCCAGACATGGTACCATAAAAAATATTTTTACAGAGGGTTGAAAGAAGTATCTCAGGACAATACTAGGTCGTGATCATATTTTTTAAATAGGGATGCGAAATGTAGGTAAGTTGAAGCAGCGAACAACTGACCAGTTGTAATAAAGTTGGTAGAATTACCGACAATATGTAAAGTAAAAGGACACAAGTGCAACTAATGTGACATTTATTGTGGCAACGTTTCGCTCTCCAGGCTTGATAGAGCTCCTGGAGAGCGAAACGTTGCCACAATAAATGTCACATTAGTTGCACTTGTGTCCTTTTACTTTACAAACTGACCAGTTAGTTAACGTATCATCATCTGAGAAAGACAAGTGACAGGAGACACTTGTCTTGTTTCCTGACGAACAAAACACCACCCAGTGTGTTTTGAAGAAACACTAGGACATACATTTTGGAAAACTTTTCGGAATTGATGTCGAGCGATGTCATAGAAGACACCACCAGCGTGTCTCTGCCAAGTTCAAATATCGTTATTATTAAGTTCATTTACTGGTAGACATCAAGTCTACCCAGACATCACTGGCAGACGCTGCTATACAAGTTACGGATTCAGAAATATGGCGTAGAAGATTTCATCGATCGGTCGTGAGCCTTGAGTGGTGCGTATCGTGAGTGGTGCGTATCGTGAGTGGTGAGTATCGTGAGTGGTGCGTATCGTGAGTGGTGCGTATCGTGAGTGATGCGTATCGTGAGTGATGCGTATCGTGACTGGTGCGTATTGCTTCAACTTCTTCTCCATTTAGGACAGCTTCTTTTGCACGAATTTCCATGCATTCATTCCTGCACGAATGACCTTTCAGTAATATTTCCAGATTCGTTACTCTAAGTTAAGCTAAGCTAAATTAGCTTTTATGCGTATAAACCAACATTACCGTATAAACAGCTTACTTCTGGCCAATTCTTAAAATTGGTTCCTGCCTTTTCGCACAGACTGCAACATGTGTGGGGTACTGGTGGCTGACAGCCGGGGCAGAGGTAATAATATTACAGCTGTGACCACGATCTTCCGTGTAATGACACACACGTGTGATGGATGGAGAGGCCAGAACGTGGAGGGACCCAGGAGAGAGTGGAGGACTGAGGGAGAAGGTGAAAGAGAGGAAGATGGAGGGAAAAAGGACATGGGGATTAACGAAGGGGAGGCGATATAATGTGATAATTGTGAACTGAGGGGATTGGAAGGTTAGCAAAAATGTTGGTGAGGGGAGAGAATGTGACAAGATAGATTTTAGTAGCTTGGGAACCCTAAATAATTATATTATATATATATATATATATATATATATATATATATATATATATATATATATATATATATATATATATATATATATATTCAACAAGTCGGTCGTCTCCCACCGAGGCAGGGTGACCCAAAAAAGAAAGAAAATCCCCAAAAAGAAAATACTTTCATCATCATTCAACACTTTCACCACACTCACACATTATTACTGCTTTTGCAGAGGTGCTCAGAATACAACAGTTTAGAAGCATATACGTATAAAGATACACAACATATCCCTCCAAACTGCCAATATCCCAAACCCCTCCTTTAAAGTGCAGGCATTGTACTTCCCATTTCCAGGACTCAAGTCCGACTATATGAAAATAACCGGTTTCCCTGAATCCCTTCAATAAATATTACCCTGCTCACATTCCAACAGATCGTCAGGTCCCAAGTATCATTCGTCTCCATTCACTCCTAACACGCTCATGCACGCTTGCTGGAAGTCCAAGCCCCTCGCCCACAAAACCTCCTTTACCCCCTCTTTCCAACCCTTTCGAGGACGACCCCTACTCCTCTTTCCTTCCCCTATAGATTTATATGCTTTCCATGTCATTCTACTTTTATCCATTCTCTCTAAATGACCAAACCACCTCAACAACCCCTCTTCTGCCCTCTGACTAATGCTTTTATTAACTCCACACCTTCTCCTAATTTCCACACTCCGAATTTTCTGCATAATATTTACACCACACATTGCCCTTAGACAGGACATCTCCACTGCCTCCAACCGTCTCCTCGCTGCTGCATTTACCACCCAAGCTTCACATCCATATAAGAGTGTTGGTACTACTATACTTTCATACATTCCCTTCTTTGCCTCCATAGATAACGTTTTTTGACTCCACATATACCTCAACGCACCACTCACCTTTTTTCCCTCATCAATTCTATGATTAACCTCATCCTTCATAAATCCATCCGCCGACACGTCAACTCCCAAGTATCTGAAAACATTCACTTCTTCCATACTCCTCCTCCCCAATTTGATATCCAATTTTTCTTTATCTAAATCATTTGATACCCTCATCACCTTACTCTTTTCTATGTTCACTTTCAACTTTCTACCTTTACACACATTCTCAAACTCATCCACTAACCTTTGCAATTTTTCTTTAGAATCTCCCATAAGCACAGTATCATCAGCAAAAAGTAACTGTGTCAATTCCCATTTTGAATTTGATTCCCCATAATTTAATCCCACCCCTCTCCCGAACACCCTAGCATTTACTTCTTTTACAACCCCATCTATAAATATATTAAACAACCATGGTGACATTACACATCCTTGTCTAAGACCTACTTTTACCGGGAAGTATTCTCCCTCTCTTCTACACACCCTAACCTGAGCCTCACTATCCTCATAAAAGCTCTTTACAGCATTTAGTAACTTACCACCTATTCCATATACTTGCAACATCTGCCACATTGCTCCTCTATCCACTCTATCATATGCCTTTTCTAAATCCATAAATGCAATAAAAACTTCCCTACCTTTATCTAAATACTGTTCACATATATGCTTCAATGTAAACACTTGATCTACACATCCCCTACCCACTCTGAAGCCTCCCTGCTCATCCGCAATTCTACATTCTGTCTTACCTCTAATTCTTTCAATTATAACCCTACCGTATACTTTTCCTGGTATACTCAGTAAACTTATTCCTCTATAATTTCTACAATCTCTTTTGCCCCCTTTCCCTTTATATAAAGGGACTATACATGCTCTCCGCCAATCCCGAGGTACCTTCCCCTCTTTCAAACATTTATTAAACAAAAGTACCAACCACTCCAACACTATATCCCCCCCTGCTTTTAACATTTCTGTCATGATCCCATCAGTTCCAGCTGCTTTACCCCCTTTCATTCTACGTAATGCCTCACGTACCTCCACCACACTTACATTCTGCTCTTCTTCACTCCTAAAAGATGGTATACCTCCCTGGCCAGTGCATGAAATTACCGCCTTCTTTTCTTCCTCAACATTTAAAAGTTCCTCAAAATATTCTCGCCATCTACCTAATACCTCCCTCTCCCCATCTACCTAATACCTCCCTCTCCCCATCTACTAACTCCCCTACTCTGTTTTTAACTGACAAATCCATACTTTCCCTAGGCTTTCTTAACTTGTTTAACTCACTCCAAATTTTTTTCTTATTTTCATTAAAATTTCTTGACAGTGCCTCTCCCACTCTATCATCTGCTCTCCTTTTGCACTCTCTCACCACTCTCTTCACCTTTCTTTTACTCTCCATATACACTGCTCTTCTTATAACACTTCTGCTTTGTAAAAACCTCTCGTAAGCTACCTTTTTCTCTTTTATCACACCCTTTACTTCATCATTCCACCAATCACTCCTCTTTCCTCCTGCCCCCACCCTCCTATAACCACAAACTTCTGCCCCACATTCTAATACTGCATTTTTAAAACTATTCCAACCCTCTTCAACCCCCCCACTACTCATCTTTGCACTAGCCCACCTTTCTGCCAATAGTCGCTTATATCTCACCCGAACTTCCTCCTCCCTTAGTTTATACACTTTCACCTCCCTCTTACTTGTTGTTGCCACCTTCCTCTTTTCCCATCTACCTCTTACTCTAACTGTAGCTACAACTAAATAATGATCTGATATATCAGTTGCCCCTCTATAAACATGTACATCCTGGAGCCTACCAATCAACCTTTTATCCACCAATACATAATCTAACAAACTACTTTCATTACGTGCTACATCATACCTTGTATATTTATTTATCCTCTTTTTCATAAAATATGTATTACTTATTACCAAATTTCTTTCTACACATAGCTCAATTAAAGGCTTCCCATTTAAATTTACCCCTGGCACCCCAAATTTACCTACTACTCCCTCCATAACATTTTTACCCACTTTAGCATTGAAATCCCCAACCACCATTACTCTCACACTTGATTCAAAACTCCCCACGCATTCACTCAACATTTCCCAGAATCTCTCTCTCTCCTCTACACTTCTCTCTTCTCCAGGTGCATACACGCTTACTATAACCCACTTTTCACATCCAATCTTTATTTTACTCCACATAATCCTTGAATTTATGCATTTGTAATCCCTCTTTTCCTGCCATAACTTATCCTTCAACATTATTGCTACTCCTTCTTTAGCTCTAACTCTATTTGAAACCCCTGACCTAATCCCATTTATTCCTCTCCACTGAAACTCTCCCACCCCCTTCAGCTTTGTTTCACTTAAAGCCAGGACATCCAGTTTCTTCTCATTCATAACATCCACAATCATCTCTTTCTTATCATCTGCACAACATCCACGCACATTTAGACTTCCCACTTTGACAATTTTCTTCTTCTTATTCTTTTTAGTAATCTTTACAGGAAAAGGGGTTACTAGCCCATTGTTCCCGGCATTTTAGTTGACTTTTACAACACGCATGGCTTACGGAGGAAAGATTCTTATTCCACTTCCCCATGGATATAAAAGGAAAAGTAATTAAAACCAAGAACTATTAAGATAAAAATCAAAGATATATATATATATATATATATATATATATATATATATATATATATATATATATATATATATATATATATATATATATATATATATATATATATATATATATTTCTCGCATTATCAAGCACTTGGAATTTAGCATATTGTGATATCACCTGTTTACTGTGATGGTAGTTGCTTGGACTTCTGCCTCTTTTCTGTAACATTGTAAGCTCCTGATGATGTGTTGATTGTAACACGAAAGGCCTAGAGTTACCATTCAGATCCCCCCCCCGTGGATGTTCCTTTATTCTTCTTCATTTCTTCTACATGCTTCCTCGCTCCTCCTTTATCCTCCTCCACTGCTCCTCGATCCTCCTTCACTGCCCCTCGATCCTCCTTCACTGCCCCTCGATCCTCCTTCACTACCCCTCGATCCTCCTTCACCGCTCCTCGATCCTCCTTCACTGCCCCTCGATCCTCCTTCACTGCCCCTCGATCCTCCTTCACTGTCACTCGATCCTCCTTCACTGCTCCTCGATCCTCCTTCACTGCTCCTCGATCCTCCTTCACTGTGTGCCCCTCGATCCTCCTTCACTGCTCCTCGATCCTCCTTCACTGTCCCTCGATCCTCCTTCACTGCCCTTCGATCCTCCTTCACTGCTCCTCGATCCTCCTTCACTGCCCCTCGATCCTCCTTCACTGCCCCTCGATTCTCCTTCACTGCCCCTCGATCCTCCTTCACTGCCCCACGATCCTCCTTCACTGCTCCTCGATCCTCCTTCACTGCCCATCGATCCTCCTTCACTGCCCATCGATCCTCCTTCACTGCCCCTCGATCCTCCTTCACTGCCCCTCGATCCTCCTTCACTGCACCTCGATCCTCCTTCACTGCTCCTCGATCCTCCTTCACTGCCCCTCGATCCTCCTTCACTGCTCTTCGATCCTCCTTCACTGCTCCTCGATCCTCCTTCACTGCTCCTCGATCGTTCTTCACTGCCCCTCGATCTTCCTTCCCTGCCCCTCGATCCTCCTTCACTGCTCCTCGATCCTCCCTCAATGCTCCTCGATCCTCCTTCACTGCTCCTCGATCCTCCTTCACTGCTCCTCGATCCTCCTTCACTGCACCTCGATCCTCCTTCAATGTGTGCTCCTCGATCCTCCTTCACTGCTCCTCGATCCTCCTTCACTGCCCCTCGATCCTCCTTCACCGCTCCTCGATCCTCCTTCACTACTCCTCGATCCTCCTTCACTGCACCTCGATCCTCCTTCACTGCACCTCGATCCTCCTTCACTGTGTGCCCCTCGATCCTCCTTCACTGCTCCTCGATCCTCCTTCACTGCCCCTCGATCCTCCTTCACTGCCCCTCGATCCTCCTTCACTGCCCCTCGATCCTCCTTCACTGCCCCTCGATCCTCCTTCACTGCTCCTCGATCCTCCTTCACTGCATCTCGATCCTCCTTCACTGTGTGCCCCTCGATCTTCCTTCACTGCTCCTCGATCCTCCTTCACTGCTCCTCGATCCTCCTTCACTGCCCCTCGATCCTCCTTCACTGCCCCTCGATTCTCCTTCACTGCCCCTCGATCCTCCTTCACTGCCCCTCGATCCTTCTTCACTGCCCCTCGATCCTCCTTCACCGCCCCTCGATCCTCCTTCACTGCTCCTCGATCCTCCTTCACTGCTCCTCGATCCTCCTTCACCGCTCCTCGATCCTCCTTCACCGCTCCTCGATCCTCTTTCACTGCTTCTTGACTTCATTAACCACAAATTTGTTTCCTGTAAAAAAGTCGGCTAAAATCTCTTTCCAAAGTTGGCGAAGAACTCTGTAAAAAAAAGGAAGGCGAAAAATGGTTGCCAACTGAGAGGAAACGAGGACTCGGAAATCTTTAATTAAACCATCTTGAATCTAATAATTAACCTTATCTGGGAACTGCCTGGAAGGGGGAGGAGAGGGAGGGGGAAGTGAGGAAGGAGGGGGGAGTAGGGAACGGAGAGGGATGTGAGGGAGGGGGAGGAGGGGGAGGTGAGGAAGGAGGGGGAAGTGGGGAAAGGAGAGGGATGTAGGGGAGGGGGAGGAGATGGAGGTAGGGGAGACGGTGAGGAAGGAGCGGGGAATAGGGTAGGAGAGGGATGTAGGGGATGGGGAGGATAGGAAGGTAGAGGAGAGAGGAGAAGAAGGAGGGAGGGAGGAAATGAAGATAGGAGAGGGTAGGAGAGGAAGGAGAGAAAAAGAAGGAGAGGATAGGAAAGGTGTAGGAAAATAGAGAAAAGAGATGAGAGACAGAAGATAGTGAGAGTGAAATGGGACGGAAAAGAGGAAGAGAGGAGTCAAAGAATGAGAAGCAGTGGAGGAAAAGAGAGAGGAAAATAGAGGGAAAGAATAGGCAGGGCAAATTAGTAAAGAATAGTGCAAAGAAAGTGAGGAAGGAGGATAGATTGGAAGAAAGGGAAGAAGCAAGAGACGAAAACAAGAGCACAGGTGGGAATGAAAGAGGAAACAGGGTAATAGAAGTGATGCTAAGAGTTGAAGAAAAAGAGAGAGAGAAAGAGAGGGAGACCAAGAACTCATTAATCTAACCTTACCACCAATACACTAAATTAAATATTTGCCACCTCCTCCCAAGGTCAAGAATAAAGGCACCAGAATCTTACGAAAAGAAAAAAAATATCGCTAAGCACCAGATTGAAATTTCCTCCCCCTAAAAAAACATAATTTAATCTTAAGAAAGTTCCATAATTTTTAAAACCGGTGGAGAGGTGGATGCGAGAGCGCGTGACTACATGGACACAGGATGCTGAGGACTCTGGCTGGTATTTTATGTGTCGGGAGATAAGTCAAAATTTCTCATGACCCGAGTCAGTGGTGAGTCAGGTCTGGTTGACAGCTGGAAAGTAACTTTACGTAGTGAACCTCTCATGACTTCACATTGTTAAAGCTATTACAGTAATTTATTAAATAATAATAATAATATTAATAATTAATAATAATATAAAATAATAATAATACAATAATAACGGTAATTATAATAATAATAATAATAATAGTAATTATTATTATAATTATAATAATAATAATTACTGTTATTATTGTATTATTATTATTGTATTATTATTGTATTATTATTATTATTATAATAATATTAATAATTATTATTATATAACAACGCTAAAAATGTATAAAATTGGAGAGAAAATTTCCTCTTTATATTTCAGCTTCTAAATTAGATCCTCTGAAGAGGACCTCAGTTTATATTTCAGTGTGGGTTATACTCTCCCCTGACAAGTGCTCATTACACTATATACATTAAGCGTGATATACTCTTCATAACCCCGCACAGTCAACTCACTTATAAAGTTACTGTATATACTGGGATATTTTTTTTAAGACCGACTGAAAAACAATGTCGAAAACTATTGAATTTTGAACGTATTTTTTTCAATATCATTTACGAAAAATTTCAGTATATATAGACAGTTCGTTAGAGAGCTGACAGCATATAAAGAAGGCAGTTGCTGTCAGGTCCTCAAACACCACCATAAAAATATCCCCCCCCCCTTTGGTGTTTAAAAATTTGTAAAACATTCGAAAACCAGACGAAGTAAATTCATCTCCAGCAAGTTAAGTAACAAATTTAACATGCAGGGTTATAAATTTGAGAATTTTTACCAAAGTTTAAAACTGATTTCATTTGAAACGTAATTTCCCTACCTAGTGTTATATATACTTCTAGAGTTTCCACTGTCAGAGCGGCAGATAGTAGCAGGAGTGAGGTAGACAGCAGCAGGAGTGAGGTAGACAGCAGCAGGAGTGAGGTAGACAGCAGCAGGAGTGAGGTAGACAGCAGTAGGAGTGAGGTAGACAGCAGCAGGAGTGAGGTAGACAGCAGTAGGAGTGAGGTAGACAGCAGCAGGAGTGAGGTAGACAGCAGTAGGAGTGAGGTAGACAGCAGTAGGAGTGAGGTAGACAGCAGTAGGAGTGAGGTAGACAGCAGTAGGAGTGAGGTAGATAGCAGCAGGAGTGATGCAACAGTAGGAGTGAGATGCACAGCAGGAGGAGTGAGAAACAGATAGGAAACGTGAGTAGAAAGTGTAACAGATGTATTTCAGAGAGTGAAAAGATCTTTATTTTTCGTCGTTTCGCCCACAGTGGGTCTTTATAAAGCTATTGATAAAGTTCTTTATAAAGTTTCTTTGAATTAGCACATTTCGGCTTATGCCACGGTCTGTCCAGTTAATGGTATAAGTTCAATATATCTCCTCCCAGTACAGTGCCACAGATATATATAGGCGTCATTTTAACGTGTGTTCCTTCACAGTACAGTGCCAGATGTGTTACTGGTGTTAACTCTTACCTCCCTGGATGGTTGTTATCAACCAACCTACTCCCTAGTGAGTGCATTCCATCCACTCGTACGACAGGAGGGTAGTACCTCCCTGGATGGTTGTTATCAACCAACCTACTCCCTAGTGAGTGTATTCCATCCACTGGTATGACAGGAGGGTAGTACCTCCCTAGATGGTTGTCATCTACCATCCTACTCCCTGCATCAATTCCCCCCTCCCCCACCAAAAAAAAAAAAATAAAGATTTAATATCACTACGTGTCCACAGTGTAGGATATCACACAACTTTATGAAAACATATTGACATTTCTAATCACAAACATCGGAAGTAATTTGTACCATTTTTCCCGATACAAGTGCTGGCCACTTTGGTCTTGTGCGAGTCAGTGCTCGGTGCTGACGTTTAATTTAACCTGTTAATTTGGCCCCGTCTGCCATGATTAACGAGGTCATGTACCTCACATGTGAATATTCACTGCAGTGTGATTGTGTGATAATTGCATGATATTGAGCACCCCTTTTAATGGTACACACGTCTCTCGTTTTATAATTGCATGCCGTATAGTCACACATTATGCAATCATACGTAATATACAGCCATACTATATATAATCGTATGTAATATAATTGTAATATAATCATATGTAATATAATTGTAATATAATTATATGCAATGTAATTGCAATATAGTCATATGTAATATAATTGTAATATAATCATTTGTAATATAATTCTACGTAATGTTGTCGTACACACAATTATTGTAATCTTTCACGTGCGAAAAAATAATCATACACGTGAGTAATATAATCTTACTTGAGAGTAATATAATCATACACGAGAGTAATATAATTATACACGTAATATAATCGTGAATGTGATTCATGAAATCGTACAGACAGTTAATATAATTGTTAATGGGGGTAGTATTATCATACCCGGAAGTAGTATTATTGTCTTTGCCAGTTACAGGTAAATTAACGAAAAAATGGGGGATATTCTGGATAATATCACCACATATATTCTAGATAATATACCATCAAATATTCTGGGGAATACTATCAAATATTCTGGATAATATTATGAAATCTGATATCCAGAAAGAATGAATGATATGCGTAATTTAAAATTTAGATTTTTTCTCGTTTTTAACCAGCCAGTTACGATAAAATTTAAAATTATCCGGAAAAGAGATATATTAGTTGCCTATGTCTTTGGAAAATAATAGATTGTTTTAATTTAGTACTGTACTGTGTCCTTAGTAGTTCCAGGTACATCACATGAGTACTGTGTACATCACACATATGTACATCACTTGAGTACTGTGTACACCACACACATGTTGGTATCGTACCTGGAGTATACCTGGAGAAGGTTCAGGAGGTCAACGCCCCCGCGGCCCGGTCCGTGACCAGGCCTCGTACGTAATAATTGGTAAATATTAGCACAGGACATTTAATATTTCAGATCAAAATAATTCATTATACCAAATAACCTCAATATACCAAATAATCTCCCACTAGGACAACTTCACCACATCAGTGGCAAGTTATCTCCCACTAGACAACTTCACCACATCAGTGCCAAGTCACCACCTCCTACGTCGACAACTTCCAGTGTTGATACTTGTCCCACCGGACCAAACTCGTGTATAATATTACCATACTAACAACGTGAACTTTGCCCCTGTTGCTTGTACAGTGAATAGGCTGGCTCCTCTGTTGCCTGCACAGTGAATATGCTCCTCTGTTGCCTGCACAGTGAATAGGCTCCTCTGTTGCCTGCACAGTGAATAGGCTCCTCTGTTGCCTGCACAGTGAATAGGCTCCTCTGTTACCTGTACAGTGAATAGGCTTCTCTGTTGCTTGTACAGTGAATAGGCTCCTCTGTTGCCTGTACAGCGAATAGGCTTCTCTGTTGCTTGTACAGTGAATAGGTTTCTCTGTTGCTTGTACAGTTTAAGGGTTTCCCTTTTCATATAGAGTGACGGGGCCTTTTGTTGCATGAACAGAATGGTCCTAACAATTGTCCTGTTGCCTGAAGATCAGAGGTGGTCTTGATACTGGTTACGGGCTCTTGATCCAAGAAACTGAAGCCTCTCAATCAATATAATGTCAATAACAATAATAATAATAATAATATAACTAGTAATAATAATAATAATAATAATAATATTGACGATAATAATAATAATAATAATAATAATAATAATAATAATAATAATAATAATAATATTGACGATAATAATAATAATAATAATAATAATAATAATAATAATAATAATAATAGTAATAATAATATTGACGATAATAATAATAATAATAATAATAATAATAATAATAATAATAATAATAATAATAATAATAATAATAATAATATCTTTAATTTTAGTTTCGTTCGGTGCCAGGCAAAGTATCGCCTCGCTCCCAGGATCCTCCTAATACGTCCCCAGATCTTTTCACGGAGGTTTTGATCCTAATGTAAGTCCAATAAAGACCAGATACGTGCCTCCTGCAGTCCCAGACCGCTGTCATCGCCACTTGTAAGTCCAGGACCCATGAGCAAGAATACTGGGTTCCGAGTCACAGAAATTCCTGCCTCCCTCTCTTCTTTCTCTCTGGGTACAGTATACGGCACGTGTATGCGTTGTATGTTGGGGTTGCATGAAGTTGTGTATTTTGTTGTATATTGGAGTATGAACAGTAGCATCTGTATGCTAACAGCAGTGTATATTCATTCTGTGTAAATACATCTCACTGTATTTATACAGAGAAACACATCTCGTTATATATACAGTAGGAGACATATACCTCTCAGTGTATATTCCCTGTGAGACACAGGATACATACACTGTATATACAGTTTAAACAATGAGAGACACATACCGCTCAGTGTATCTTTCTGTTACGTAACAGTAACAGTACTGCTGATTAATGTTTGGCTGACAGACAGATGGTGAGGCGTCAGGAACTAAGCAAGGAACTGTGGTCGTGTCGATACCTCAGGTTTTATACAATAAGTCAAATCATTATACACATGACAGTGTGTAGTTGTAGGATATGTGTAATGTTATAATTATCAGACAACTATTGGGACTGATCAGCTCCAAATTATCAATCCACATACAGCTTCTACAAGATTTGGTATTCAACTGAAAAAACTTTCTATGTAAGAAATATTTCTCGATAATATGGATACCTAAGCAATACAAATTTATTTTATTTATACACTGAGGACACGTTTCGCTCACAGGATCGTTACCAATCCAAGCATAACTAGTGCTAATCATGTGTCATATTTACATACTTATCACTGTCTGATCCCAATCTCTTACCACTCTAGAGCAAATAATATTTGCGTATATCATACGTAATAAGTCTAGTTTAAAACAGTTTATCTGCGTAAAATAATACATAAAATTTATATAGTGACAAGATAAAGGAACACAGTGATCACCAGAACACTGATACCAATCACTGGTCAAAAAGGAATCTTAATCTCTCACGGAATTAAATCCCACATTAAGTGATGTTTAGAATCCTTTTCTGTTTTGCTGAGTTATATCGGAAACTGTTTAATGTGTATTATGTAGGTTAAAAAAAACGTAGATGCAACTATTGCGATATATTGAAAACTGGACACATTAGCAATATCTGTGTCTCTTTATAAAGACATCCAGATGTTGCTCATGTGTCCAATCTGGACACATCAGCAACATCTCATTTATTTACACAGGGTTCGAAAAGGTTAGGATAAGGATATCTAACTTTATTGACATGTGTCTAATTTTCATTTTGTCGATATTGTATCCAATTCTTGTAAAATGTGGCATTTTACTGTGGGAACGTTTCGCCCTTTGTATTTTTTGAGCATAATGTAGTTATGTGAGAGAACGAAGGCTCAGACCTCCACCTGGGTGACTGAACGGCCACCGGCCTTGACCAGAGCCACTACAGTGACCATCAGACTGATGCAGGTACACAAGTCTTGACCAGAGCCACTACAGTGACCATCAGACTGATGCAGGTACACAAGTCTTGACCAGAGCCACTACAGTGACCACCAGACTGCTGCAGGTACACAAGTCTTAACCAGAGCCACTACAGTGACCACCAGACTGCTGCAGGTACACAAGTCTTAACCAGAGCCACTACAGTGACCACCAGACTGCTCAGGTACACAAGTCTTGAACAGAGCCACTACAGTGACCACCAGACTGCTGCAGGTACACAAGTCTTAACCAGAGCCACTACAGTGACCATCAGACTGATGCAGGTACACAAGTCTTGACCAGAGCCACTACAGTGACCACCAGACTGCTGCAGGTACACAAGTCTTGACCAGAGCCACTACGGTGACCACCAGACTGCTGCAGGTACACAAATCTTGACCAGAGCCACTACAGTGACCACCAGACTGCTGCAGGTACACAAGTCTTGAACAGAGCCACTACAGTGACCACCAGACTGCTGCAGGCACACAAGTCTTGAGCAGAGCCACTACAGTGACCACCAGACTGCTGCAGGTACACAAGTCTTAGACAGAGCCACTACAGTGACCACCAGACTGCTGCAGGCACACAAGTCTTGACCAGAGCCACTACGGTGACCACCAGACTGCTGCAGGTACACAAATTTTGACCAGAGCCACTACAGTGACCACCAGACTGCTGCAGGTACACAAGTCTTAACCAGAGCCACTACAGTGACCACCAGACTGCTGCAGGTACACAAATCTTGACCAGAGCCACTACAGTGACCACCAGACTGCTGCAGGTACACAAGTCTTAACCAGAGCCACTACAGTGACCACCAGACTGCTGCAGGTACACAAATCTTGACCAGAGCCACTACAGTGACCACCAGACTGCTGCAGGTACACAAGTCTTAACCAGAGCCACTACAGTGACCACCAGACTGCTGCAGGTACACAAATCTAGCCCAGAGTCACTACAGTGACCACCAGACTGCTGCAGGTACACAAGTCTTGACCAGAGCCACTACAGTGACCACTAGACTGCTGCAGGTACACAAGTCTTGACCAGAGCCACTACAGTGACCACCAGACTGCTGCAGGTACACAAGTCTTGGCCAGAGCCACTGCAGTGACCACGAGACTGCTGCAGGTACACAAGTCTTAACCAGAGCCACTACGGTGACCACCAGACTGCTGCAGGTACACAAGTCTTGACCAGAGCCACTACAGTGACCACCAGACTGCTGCAGGTACACAAGTCTTAACCAGAGCCACTACAGTGACCACCAGACTGCTGCAGGTACACAAGTCTTGGCCAGAGCCACTACAGTGACCACCAGACTGCTGCATGTACACAAGTCTTAACCAGAGCCACTACGGTGACCACAAGACTGCTGCAGGTACACAAGTCTTGGCAAGAGCCACTACAGTGACCACCAGACTGCTGCAGGTACACAAGTCTTAACCAGAGCCACTACAGTGACCACCAGACTGCTGTAGGTACACAAGTCTTAACCAGAGCCACTACAGTGACCACCAGACTGCTGCAGGTACACAAGTCTTAACCAGAGCCACTACAGTGACCACCAGACTGCTGCAGGTACACAAGTCTTAACCAGAGCCACTACAGTGACCACCAGACTACTGCAGGTACACAAGTCTTAACCAGAGCCACTACAGTGACCACCAGACTGCTGCAGGTACACAAGTCTTAACCAGAGCAACTACAGTGACCACCAGACTGCTGCAGGTACACAAGTCTTAACCAGAGCGACTACAGTGACCACCAGACTGCTGCAGGTACACAAGTCTTAACCAGAGCCACTACGGTGACCACCAGACTGCTGCAGGTACACAAGTCTTGACCAGAGCCACTACAGTGACCACCAGACTAATGCAGGTACACAAGTCTTAACCAGAGCCACTACAGTGACCACCAGCCTGCTGCAGGTACCCAAGTCTTACACAAGTCTTAACCAGAGCCACTACAGTGACCACCAGACTGCTGCAGGTACACAAGTCTTAACCAGAGCCACTACAGTGACCACCAGACTGCTGCAGGTACACAAGTCTTAACCAGAGCCACTACAGTGACCACCAGACTGCTGCAGGTACACAAGTCTTAACCAGAGCCACTACAGTGACCACCAGACTGCTGCAGGTACACAAGTCTTGACCAGAGCCACTACAGTGACCACCAGACTGCTGCAGGTACACAAGTCTTGACCAGAGCCACTACAGTGACCACCAGACTGCTGCAGGTACACAAGTCTTAACCAGAGCCACTACAGTGACCACCAGACTGCTGCAGGTACACAAGTCTTAACCAGAGCCACTACAGTGACCACCAGACTGCTGCAGGTACACAAGTCTTGACCAGAGCCACTACAGTGACCACCAGACTGCTGCAGGTACACAAGTCTTAACCAGAGCCACTACAGTGACCACCAGACTGCTGCAGGTACACAAGTCTTAACCAGAGCCACTACAGTGACCACCAGACTGCTGCAGGTACACAAGTCTTAACCAGAGCCACTACAGTGACCACCAGACTGCTGCAGGTACACAAGTCTTAACCAGAGCCACTACAGTGACCACCAGACTGCTGCAGGTACACAAGTCTTGACCAGAGCCACTACAGTGACCACCAGACTGCTGCAGGTACACAAGTCTTAACCAGAGCCACTACAGTGACCACCAGACTGCTGCAGGTACACAAGTCTTGACCAGAGCCACTACAGTGACCACCAGACTGCTGCAGGTACACAAGTCTTAACCAGAGCCACTACAGTGACCACCAGACTGCTGCAGGTACACAAGTCTTAACCAGAGCCACTACAGTGACCACCAGACTGCTGCAGGTACACAAGTCTTGACCAGAGCCACTACAGTGACCACCAGACTGCTGCAGGTACACAAGTCTTGACCAGAGCCACTACAGTGACCACCAGACTGCTGCAGGTACACAAGTCTTAACCAGAGCCACTACAGTGACCACCAGACTGCTGCAGGTACACAAGTCTTAACCAGAGCCACTACAGTGACCACCAGACTGCTGCAGGTACACAAGTCTTGGCCAGAGCCACTACAGTGACCACCTGGAGTTTACCTGGAGAGAGTTCCGGGGGTCAACGCCCCCGCGGCCCGGTCTGTGACCAGGCCTCCTGGTGGATCAGAGCCTGATCAACCAGGCTGTTGCTGCTGGCTGCACGCAAACCAACGTACGAGCCACAGCCCAGCTGATCAGGAACTGACTTTAGGTGCTTGTCCAGTGCCAGCTTGAAGACTGCCAGGGGTCTGTTGGTAATCCCCCTTATGTGTGCTGGGAGGCAGTTGAACAGTCTCGGGCCCCTGACACTTATTGTATGGTCTCTTAACGTGCTAGTGACACCCCTGCTTTTCATTGGGGGGATGGTGCATCGTCTGCCAAGTCTTTTGCTTTCATAGTGAGTGATTTTCGTGTGCAAGTTCGGTACTAGTCCCTCTAGGATTTTCCAGGTGTATATAATCATGTATCTCTCCCTCCTGCGTTCCAGGGAATACAGGTTTAGGAACCTCAAGCGCTCCCTATAATTGAGGTGTTTTATCTCCGTTATGCGCGCCGTGAAAGTTCTCTGTACATTTTCTAGGTCGGCAATTTCACCTGCCTTGAAAGGTGCTGTTAGTGTGCAGCAATATTCCAGCCTAGATAGAACAAGTGACCTGAAGAGTGTCATCGTGGGCTTGGCCTCCCTAGTTTTGAAGGTTCTCATTATCCATCCTGTCATTTTTCTAGCAGATGCGATTGATACAATGTTATGGTCCTTGAAGGTGAGATCCTCCGACATGATCACTCCCAGGTCTTTGACGTTGGTGTTTCGCTCTATTTTGTGGCCAGAATTTGTTTTGTACTCTGATGAAGATTTAATTTCCTCATGTTTACCATATCTGAGTAATTGAAATTTCTCATCGTTGAACTTCATATTGTTTTCTGCAGCCCACTGAAAGATTTGGTTGATGTCCGCCTGGAGCTTTGCAGTGTCTGCAATGGAAGACACTGTCATGCAGATTCGGGTGTCATCTGCAAAGGAAGACACGGTGCTGTGGCTGACATCCTTGTCTATGTCGGATATGAGGATGAGGAACAAGATGGGAGCGAGTACTGTGCCTTGTGGAACAGAGCTTTTCACCGTAGCTGCCTCGGACTTTACTCTGTTGACGACTACTCTCTGTGTTCTGTTAGTGAGGAAATTATAGATCCATCGACCGACTTTTCCTGTTATTCCTTTAGCACGCATTTTGTGCGCTATTACGCCATGGTCACACTTGTCGAAGGCTTTTGCAAAGTCTGTATATATTACATCTGCATTCTTTTTGTCTTCTAGTGCATTTAGGACCTTGTCGTAGTGATCCAGACTGCTGCAGGTACACAAGTCTTAACCAGAGCCACTACAGTGACCACCAGAGTGCTGCAGGTACACAAGTCTTAACCAGAGCCACTACAGTGACCACCAGACTGCTCCAGGTACACAAGTCTTAACCAGAGCCACTACAGTGACTTCCAGACTGCTGCAGGTACACAAGTCTTAACCAGAGCCACTACAGTGACCACCAGACTGCTGCTGGTACACAAGTCTTAACCAGAGCCACTACAGTGACCACCAGACTGCTGCAGGTACACAAGTCTTAACCAGAGCCACTACAGTGACCACCAGACTGCTGCAGGTACACAAGTCTTAACCAGAGCCACTACAGTGACCACCAGACTGCTGCAGGTACACAAGTCTTAACCAGAGCCACTACAGTGACCACCAGACTGCTGCAGGTACACAAGTCTTAACCAGAGCCACTACAGTGACCACCAGACTGCTGCAGGTACACAAGTCTTGACCAGAGCCACTACAGTGACCTCCAGACTGCTGCAGGTACACAAGTCTTAACCAGAGCCACTACAGTGACCTCCAGACTGCTGCAGGTACACAAGTCTTGACCAGAGCCACTACAGTGACCACCAGACTGCTGCAGGTACACAAGTCTTGACCAGAGCCACTACAGTGACCACCAGACTGCTGCAGGTACACAAGTCTTGACCAGAGCCACTAGGGTGACCACCAGACTGCTGCAGGTACACAAGTCTTAACCAGAGCCACTACAGTGACTACCAGACTGCTGCAGGTACACAAGTCTTGACCAGAGCCACTACAGTGACCACCAGACTGCTGCAGGTACGCAAGTCTTAACCAGAGCCACTACAGTGACCACCAGACTGCTGCAGGTACACAAGTCTTAACCAGAGCCACTACAGTGACCACCAGACTGCTGCAGGTACACAAGTCTTAACCAGAGCCACTACAGTGACCACCAGACTGCTGCAGGTACACAAGTCTTAACCAGAGCCACTACAGTGACCACCAGACTGCTGCAGGTACACAAGTCTTAACCAGAGCCACTACAGTGACCACCAGACTGCTGCAGGTACACAAGTCTTAACCAGACCCACTACAGTGACCACCAGACTGCTGCAGGTACACAAGTCTTAACCAGAGCCACTACAGTGACCACCAGACTGCTGCAGGTGCACAAGTCTTGACCAGAACCACTACAGTGACCACCAGACTGCTGCAGGTGCACAACTTAATCAAACTCTGACCTGACATAGAGCCGTACGATGCTTTATATTTTTTCCATTGAAATGGGAACCTCTGACGCCAGTGTTTCATTGCAATATTTGAAATATGGTGTGATTTATGCTTAATTGACCGTGTCAGCTGTGGTAATAGCCAGTTTAATTGGTAATTCATTACAGTCCAGTCTGATTAATTTGTGAATGTTGAGATTGTCCGCTTTGAACTAACGTTTTGTCAATCTTTCGTTTATGAATGCAGCAATTAAGTTCCATCCGACCTTTTTTTTTTTAAATAACCTTGAGTAGAAATGCTGGGTTAAAATGTTTTATTGGGTTTAAAAGGTAATGAGCATGATTTGAATGGCTGTCAATTGCGTGATTTAAATGACAATAAGTAAAATGGTTTAAATGGCAGGAAATAAAATGGTTTAAGTGACTGTAAATAGCATAGTTTAAATGGCAGCTAATGTCCGTCGTGTACCATTGTGAAGTCAGTTATAGCTTGACAATAGTCCAGGATGGAGCGAAACGTCGTCATGACGTGCCTCTTCTAAGTTCGGAATATTTGTGAATTGTTCTAGCCACGGTACTGTGATTTTACGTTCTTAAATAACTTAAGTTAAAATAATCCTGAGAATATTTACCATTTAACGAGGTAAGTGAGATGAAGCAATGTTAGCGAGATGGAAGGTGAAGCAATGTTAGCGAGATGGAAGGTGAAGCAATGTTAGCGAGATGGAAGGTGAAGCAATGTTAGCGAGATGGAAGGTGAAGTAATGTTAGCGAGATGGAAGGTGAAGCAATGTTAGCGAGATGGAAGGTGAAGCAATGTTAGCGAGACGGAAGGTGAAGCAATGTTAGCGAGTTGGAAGGTGAAGCAATGTTAGCGAGATGGAAGGTGAAGCAATGTTAGCGAGATGGAAGGTGAAGCAATGTTAGCGAGACGGAAGGTGAAGCAATGTTAGCGAGATGGAAGGTGAAGTAATGTTAGCGAGATGGAAGGTGAAGCAATGTTAGCGAGATGGAAGGTGAAGCAATGTTAGCGAGATGGAAGGTGAAGCAATGTTAGCGAGATGGAAGGTGAAGCAATGTTAGCGAGATGGAAGGTGAAGCAATGTTAGCGAGATGGAAGGTGAAGCAATGTTAGCGAGATGGAAGGTGAAGCAATGTTAGCGAGATGGAAGGTGAAGCAATGTTAGCGAGATGGAAGGTGAAGCAATGTTAGCGAGATGGAAGGTGAAGTAATGTTAGCGAGATGGAAGGTGAAGCAATGTTAGCGAGATGGAAGGTGAAGCAATGTTAGCGAGACGGAAGGTGAAGCAATGTTAGCGAGATGGAAGGTGAAGTAATGTTAGCGAGATGGAAGGTGAAGCAATGTTAGCGAGATGGAAGGTGAAGCAATGTTAGCGAGATGGAAGGTGAAGCAATGTTAGCGAGATGGAAGGTGAAGCAATGTTAGCGAGATGGAAGGATGGAAGAGCCTGTGAGCCCAGGGTTAAGGTAATTGAGTATAAGAAGTGAAATGGATGAGAGGCTGGAAATTGAAGGTCTGGGCACGTGAGGCGTGTGTGGAGCACATCCCTTACTTAATGGGATGGGCCTGGGAGTAAAAATGAGTAGGGGAGGATCATAAGGGAAGGCAGGTAAGGGAAGAGCCAACTGTACTCACTTAGTTGGGTTTGAAAGGGTTGAATCGTTGCTCCTGGTGCCGTTGCTTTAGGCAGGATTGAAATGGGGTGCTGCCAGCACTACTGAAGTGACGATACAGGTTGTATAATAAGCTTTAACTGGGGTAACAATTCTCTATGCAGAGCTTCAAGTTATGATTTCACTAAGCTTGTTTATCAACGTGTGTCTTGGCCTCTTAAGCTATTGTGGGTGTCGAATCACAGCTCTTTGTACTTCCTTTTAAATTAGAGATGCACGGCCTCTTCACTTCTGGGGCTCATGGGAAGACTAACCCATGAACAGGAGCAACATCGGAATGTTAAATCATGGGTGGAGTTTACATATGGTCAGGAAAAAAAGGTATTTAGACACTTAAATAACTTTATATATATATATATATATATATATATATATATATATATATATATATATATATATATATATATATATATATATATATATATATATGAGAGAATTCCTGGAAGGTCCTGGACCGACCAAAACGTTGTCATAACCCACGAAATCGATATAAAACGATTGCAAACACATCACAAAATTGGGTTAGCGCACTGGCCTGTGAGTTTGAGGATTCACCTGTTGTAGGTTCGAATCCCTCCCATTCCAAGAAAACATCGTCATAAGATTCCCTTTCTAAGTGCCGGATTTTGGTGGATTGTTCCAGCCACGAAAATACGGGAAATACGGAAGATAACTCACATTTCTGCTCTTCTGGCTTTCGTATATATTAGTGTAGCATTGGTAAAAATTTCATCCTACAGAAACACGCTTGACCTGGCTTGACCTTGACCGTCTCCACACCTCCCGGTGCCCTGACCTAACTTCTGGCTGTCTTCCAGCCTTCCCTACCCCCCTCATCCCCTCATTCGCGACTTGATAATGGTCCAGGACGGACCGAAATGCCATCCAGTTCTCATTTCCAGTTGGCGGGTAAGTTGTGAATTGTTCCAGCCACAGTGTTGTGACTTTTATTTCTCAACAATGAAGGTGAAATGGAGATGAGAAAGTTTTGGAAAGACGTCGAAAAAATGTGTAAGAAACTTCAATTAAGAAAGAAAGGACATTGTGTAGGGGATAAGAATGTTAGAGTGGAAGAGGAGGAAATGTCAGCTGGCGTGGAAGAGAAGGAAGGGGCGAGTAAATACCGTGGAAGATGAGAAAAGACGGAGTATATGTAATGGGAAAGAAGCGGTATTAGTAAGTTCATTCAGGTGCAGGTACACATAAATACAATTACTTTCTGTATTCGACTGAAGAAGCCTACTGTGTAGGCGAAACGTTTCGGAATAAAGTTGCCTAACTGTTGCCTGTGTCTTACCTACCAACCTGTCGGTATTGTATACCATTTTGATGCTCATGGATAGAGGCACGGTTTACCAATGGAAAGCAGAGAGTTCCATTAATGGAGTGAAATCTGAATGGAGATTAGTCACTAGTGGCGTTCCACAAGGATCAGTTTTGGGCCCTCTCTTGTTCATAATTTACATTAATGACCTTGATGAAGGGATTACGAGTGACATGAGTAAGTTTGCTGATGATACAAAGATAGGCCGTATAATTCACTCTGAGAAGGATAGCAATGAACTCCAGGACGATTTGGACAAATTGATGTCCTGGTCTGAAAAGTGGCAGATGAAGTTCAATGTGGATAAGTGCAAGGTACTTGCCCTTGGTAATGAAAATAACCCTCGAAGCTATAATCTAGGTGAAGTAGAGCTTGATCATACAGAATGTGAAAAGGACTTGGGAGTTATGGTGAGAAAAAATCTAAAGCCAAGGCAGCAGTGCCTTAGTGTGCGCAACAAGGCCAACAGATTACTTGGATTTATCTCAAGAAGTGTAAGTAACAGAAGTCCAAAAGTTATTTTACAGCTCTGTACATCACTAGTGAGGCCTCATTTAGATTATGCTGCTCAGTTTTGGTCCCCTTACTACAGGATGGATATAGACTCATTAGAGAACATACAGAGAAGAATGACTAAAATGATTTACTGTGTAAGGAACCTCCCGTATGAAGACAGACTTAAAGCCTTAAATCTCCACTCTCTGGAGAGGCGTAGAATGAGGGGAGATATCATTGAAGTGTATAAGTGGATGACGGGCATAAACAAGGGAGATATTAATAAAGTACTGAGGGTGTTAGGTAAAAAGGGTGTCGAACCAGGTAAGAACCAGGAATAATGGATTTAAGTTGGATAAATTTAGATTTAGAAAGGACATAGGTAAGTACTGGTTTTCTAACAGTTGTAGATGCGTGGAACAGTCTTCCCAGTGGGGTGATAGAGGCTAGGACCTTGGGTAGTTTTAAGAAGAGACTGGACAAATATATGAGTGGGAGGGGCTGGGTTTGATTGGTGTCATTGGGTACGGGAGTTATTTCTAGGGAAGCTTTAGGTAGTAGTCGTTTTGATAAGGACCTCCTCGCATGGGCCAGTAGGCCTTCTGCAGTGTTCCTCCATTCTTATGTTCTTATGTTCTTATAAATTATCATACATAGCAAATGTGTAGATTACCCAGGATAATCCAGAAAAGTCAAAGTAAATACTTTGGGTGATGACCCATATGGATTTAGCTCTTAACACGAATTAGAATTTACAGCTTAGTATTAGTTAGAAAATACAAAAAAAAAACAGTTATAAGGAGCAACAACGAAAGAATCCGCCCTGTCCTACGTTAGTTATGTTAATAGCATTATCCTGCCCCACATACCCATCATGTGGGCGCTGCCCATGTCAGAACTGGAGTCAGAGGTCATGTAGGATGTTTCATAAATCATCAACTACGCACAGAGGTCAAATATCAGGCTTTATTTTGGTGAACTGCAGTTGAGCTCAAAGTTTAATCTACATAGAACAATGCGTATTGCGTAAACGTCATTTAAATATCGTAGTAATTATTCACAAACAGAAATAAATGCATTGTCAAACGATATAGACTTTTACATACACTGAATTATTTAGTGACTATTGGAGGCTACTTAGAGTATGAATACTAGTTAGTGCATGTATGTATGTATGTATGTATGTATGTATGTATATATGTATGTATATATGTATGTATATATGAATTTACACACATATAATAATAATTTTTATGTCTACCAGTACATGTACAAGGCATACAGACCATAGCTGACATCAGTGACATACTACTACAGAAAGCCGTATGCAGAAAGACGTAATTTCGGGCAAATTACGTCAGTTTTGTCCCAGGATGCAACCCACACCAGTCGACTAACACGCAGGTACCCATTTTAAACTGATGGGTGAACATGGACAGCAGGTGTCTTATGGAAACACGTTCCTAATGTTTTCCAGCCGTACCGAAAGAGATTCAAACTCCGGACCTCAGTGTGTGAGCTGAGTGTGGTAACGATCCAGCTACGGGACACGTAAATTATTCAATCTGCTTAAATAAGTAGATGTATTCATGTCTAAGTACACACATATACAGTTACATAAATTATCATACATCACAGCATATGTGTAAATTACCTGAGATAACCCAAAAAAGTTAGGCAAAGTGATTTTCATTGGGGTCCTTGTTATCTTTATTTGCAGAAGTTTCTCCATCCAGTGGCTTTATCAATACAAATTCTAGAATATAATGTGAAGACTGTAGAACTATATATAAACGACGGGGTAATCAGTCCCTAAGCCTTGGAGTTGGTGATAAGCGCCGAAGTGTTGAAGATTCTTCAAGACTTCGGTGCCCATAACCAACTCTAGCTTCGTTGTGCAAGAAAGGTATAAAATACCGACAATATGAAAGTTAAGACCCATGTGCAACATCTGGATATCTTTATTGTAGACGTTTCGCCATCCAGTGGCTTTATCAATACAGATTCTAGGACATAATAGGAAGACAGTAGAACTATATACAAAAGATGAGGTAATCAGTCCCTCGGCCTTGGAGTTAGTGTTCACAGCATCGTGAACACTAACGATGCTGTGAACCACGATGCTGTGAACACTAACTCCAAGGCCGAGGGACTGATTACCTCATCTTTTGTATATAGTTCTACTGTCTTCCTATTATGTCCTAGAATCTGTATTGATAAAGCCACTGGATGGCGAAACGTCTACAATAAAGATATCCAGATGTTGCACATGTGTCTTAACTCTCAACTCTAGCTTCATCTGCAAAGGTTAGTTAGCCCTACACAACCTCCATGCTTTATGATGTGTGCCGTTCCTCCATTTTCTGTAACTTCAAACTCATTTTATTTTCAGCGGAGACTCAACCAATTTATTCAGTTACTTATTTTTAACATATTATTTGGAAAGTTTAGTAAAGTTACTACCATTGGGGCTCTTGTATCCTCCTCTCCAGGATTCTACCCACAACAGCCGACTTACATAAAGGAGCTGTGACTCGTCCCTGCAACCACAAATAGGTGAATACGTTCACACACACACGCACACACACTGGGCCCACCTTTAAGATAAGATAAGATTTCGTTCGGATTTTTAACCCCGGAGGGTTAGCCACCCAGGATAACCCAAGAAAGTCAGTGCGTCATCGAGGACTGTCTAACTTATTTCCATTGGGGTCCTTAATCTTGTCCCCCAGGATGCGACCCACACCAGTCGACTAACACCCAGGTACCTATTTGCTGCTAGGTGAACAGGACAACAGGTGTAAGGAAACGTGTCGAAATGTTTCCACCCGCCGGGAATCGAACCCGGGCCCTCCGTGTGTGAAGCGGGAGCTTTAGCCACCAGGCCACCGGGCCACCTCCAGGCCACCGGTATACATGCACCGAGAGCAGTATTAAGGAATGAATCATTAGCTAGTAGTGTACAGTTCACTCGACAGAGTAAAGCTATGAAACAGTTCTCTTTTAAAAGATGACCCGTGTGGGCACTATGTGTGGGCAATAATAATAATATAATCTTTATTTCTACAAGTACATGATACAACTTATACAGACCATAGCTGACATCAGTGACGTACTATGTAGAAAGCTCCTCGTTATGGAGAGCATTTCGGGCAACTTAGGCTAATTTTGCCCCCAGTATGCGACCCACATCAGTGGACACTGTGGTGTGGGCACTGTGGTGGAGGCATTGTTGTGTGGACACTGGTGGAGGCACTATATGTGAACACTGGTGGAGGCACTGTGGTATTGGCACTCTGATGTGGGTACTGTACTCACCTAGTTGAGGTTGCAGGGGTCGAGTCCTAGCTCCTGGCACCGTCTCTTCACTGGTCGCTACTAGGTCACTCTCCCTGAACCGTGAGCTTTATCATACATCTGCTTACCTCTACTGTGATGTGGGTACTGTGATGTGGCCCTGCAGTGGAGGCGTGGCAAGACGGTGTGTCTATAAGCAGGTGAAGATAGGCAAGCCCATGTTTCTCTGGCCGGCTATATGGCCATTATATCCGCCCTGAGAGTTAATGACCATTACGTCAATTTTTTCGTTGTGTTCAGCTGGGTCTGCAGAAATAACCTTTTTACCAAGGTTATACATATTTTATGTATGTGCAAATTAGAAGGTCTACACACACGCACTTGGGCTTAAGTGTGTCTACTATTCCAGGGATCATTAAGGCTGCATATCACCTCTCCTCCCCAATCAAAAATACTTCAATCTCTAAAATATGTATCAAAATAAAGTCTTAAGGTATATACAATGAACGTATATACACGTCTATTTATAACACTAACTCTCAATTTTGGTTTATGAGTGATGACAAAATTCTTACCAACGCAAAGGTAATTGAGGTGAGGCTAACAAGTGGTTCGGGGGCACTTGAAGGTAATTCTTGAATTCTTATTGGCCGACACGTCATATTAGGTTTCTGACTGGGCCATGAAGTTCGTACACTGGAACTCCAGGAAGGTAGATTAAGAACACACCATATATCTTGGAGTCAGTGCTTGGGTTTCTTCCTCCTGTCTTAGTGGTTGGTGTCAGTGTGAGAAAGTTGTAAATTCACAGGAAGTTAACGGATATTAAGAAGCATTTCAGAGAGTGTTTACAATGTGTCAGAAGACATACGCTATAAAACAGATGTTATTAAACATACGTTATAAAACAGATGTTATTAAACATACGTTATAAAACATATTTAGGAAAACATTGTTTAGAAAAATCTACGTTCAAGACGCTGTATAGCCCTTGTGGCTTAGCTTTTCTTTTTGATTATAATAATAATAATAATACGTTCAAGACGTACATTCAACGACGTACGTTCTCATGATCCAGTAATCAATATTATATTTAGCTGCTGCTCAGTTTTTCAGAATATATTTTCTTTATTATTAAGACGTGTATGTGTATGTATACTTTTATACACAATTTGATATAACAAATGAGTAGAAAATCCAGATGCCGAAATGAGTGTCGCCGACCTCTGAAGACGTCGCTGTTGGCTTCGCTGTTGACGTCGCTATTGACATCGCTGTTAACGTCACTGCACGGGAGTGAAGGTAAGGAAGCCTTCATTGCGTATTGAATGTGAGGCAGCAGTCCAGCCTTGCACTTGCTGAGGTCTAAGTTCAACGGTCACCTGTCAGACCAGTCATGTAGGCTGTAGAGGTCTTCTCGTGGTCTTTTCCTGTCTTATATAATTTTTTTTCTTGGCATCTTTCACCCCTGGGGATTTATAGGGCTCTGTCTCTCCGATATATCATTCACGATGATAAGGGAAAAGTACCGTTCTTAGGACAGATCCCTAAGGGACGCCAGTCAAATGATCAGGAAAAGTACCGTTCTTAGGACAGATCCCTAAGGGACGCCAGTCAAATGATCAGGAAAAGTACCGTTCTTAGGACAGATCCCTAAGGGACGCCAGTCAAATGATCAGGAAAAGTACCGTTCTCAGGACAGATCCCTAAGGGACGCCAGTCAAATGATCAGGACAAGTAACGTTCTCAGGACAGATCCCTAAGGGACGCCAGTCAAATGATCAGGAAAAGTACCGTTCTCAGGACAGATCCCTAAGGGACGCCAGTCAAATGATCAGGAAAAGTACCGTTCTTAGGACAGATTCCTAAGGGACGCCAGTCAAATGATCAGGAAAAGTACCGTTCTCAGGACAGATCCCTAAGGGACGCCAGTCAAATGATCAGGAAAAGTACCGTTCTTAGGACAGATTCCTAAGGGACGCCAGTCAAATGATCAGGAAAAGTACCGTTCTCAGGACAGATCCCTAAGGGACGCCAGTCAAATGATCAGGAAAAGTACCGTTCTTAGGACAGATTCCTAAGGGACGCCAGTCAAATGATCAGGAAAAGTACCGTTCTTAGGACAGATTCCTAAGGGACGCCAGTCAAATGATCAGGAAAAGTACCGTTCTCAGGACAGATCCCTAAGGGACGCCAGTCAAATGATCAGGACAAGTAACGTTCTCAGGACAGATCCCTAAGGGACGCCAGTCAAATGATCAGGAAAAGTACCGTTCTCAGGACAGATCCCTAAGGGACGCCAGTCAAATGATCAGGAAAAGTACCGTTCTTAGGACAGATTCCTAAGGGACGCCAGTCAAATGATCAGGAAAAGTACCGTTCTCAGGACAGATCCCTAAGGGACGCCAGTCAAATGATCAGGACAAGTAACGTTCTCAGGACAGATCCCTAAGGGACGCCAGTCAAATGATCAGGAAAAGTACCGTTCTCAGGACAGATCCCTAAGGGACGCCAGTCAAATGATCAGGAAAAGTACCGTTCTCAGGACAGATCCCTAAGGGACGCCAGTCAAATGATCAGGACAAGTAACGTTCTCAGGACAGATCCCTAAGGGACGCCAGTCAAATGATCAGGAAAAGTACCGTTCTTAGGACAGATCCCTAAGGGACGCCAGTCAAATGATCAGGAAAAGTACCGTTCTCAGGACAGATCCCTAAGGGACGCCAGTCAAATGATCAGGACAAGTAACGTTCTCAGGACAGATCCCTAAGGGACGCCAGTCAAATGATCAGGAAAAGTACCGTTCTCAGGACAGATCCCTAAGGGACGCCAGTCAAATGATCAGGACAAGTAACGTTCTCAGGACAGATCCCTAAGGGACGCCAGTCAAATGATCAGGAAAAGTACCGTTCTCAGGACAGATCCCTAAGGGACGCCAGTCAAATGATCAGGAAAAGTACCGTTCTCAGGACAGATCCCTAAGGGACGCCAGTCAAATGATCAGGAAAAGTACCGTTCTCAGGACAGATCCCTAAGGGACGCCAGTCAAATGATCAGGAAAAGTACCGTTCTCAGGACAGATCCCTAAGGGACGCCAGTCAAATGATCAGGAAAAGTACCGTTCTCAGGACAGATCCCTAAGGGACGCCAGTCAAATGATCAGGACAAGTAACGTTCTCAGGACAGATCCCTAAGGGACGCCAGTCAAATGATCAGGACAAGTAACGTTCTCAGGACAGATCCCTAAGGGACGCCAGTCAAATGATCAGGACAAGTAACGTTCTCAGGACAGACAGGACAGATCCCTAAGGGACGCCAGTCAAATGATCAGGACAAGTAACGTTCTCAGGACAGATCCCTAAGGGACGCCAGTCAAATGATCAGGACAAGTAACGTTCTCAGGACAGATCCCTAAGGGACGCCAGTCAAATGATCAGGAAAAGTACCGTTCTCAGGACAGATCCCTCAGTCAAATGACAGACCGTTCTTAGGACAGATTCCTAAGGGACGCCAGTCAAATGATCAGGAAAAGTACCGTTCTCAGGACAGATCCCTAAGGGACGCCAGTCAAATGATCAGGAAAAGTACCGTTCTCAGGACAGATCCCTAAGGGACGCCAGTCAAATGATCAGGAAAAGTACCGTTCTTAGGACAGATTCCTAAGGGACGCCAGTCAAATGATCAGGAAAAGTACCGTTCTCAGGACAGATCCCTAAGGGACGCCAGTCAAATGATCAGGAAAAGTACCGTTCTCAGGACAGATCCCTAAGGGACGCCAGTCAAATGATCAGGACAAGTAACGTTCTCAGGACAGATCCCTAAGGGACGCCAGTC
Source organism: Cherax quadricarinatus (assembly GCF_038502225.1). Taxonomy (NCBI): domain Eukaryota; kingdom Metazoa; phylum Arthropoda; class Malacostraca; order Decapoda; family Parastacidae; genus Cherax; species Cherax quadricarinatus. The sequence goes on along the minus strand of NC_091364.1, from coordinate 4,412,746 downwards.
AAATGATCAGGACAAGTAACGTTCTCAGGACAGATCCCTAAGGGACGCCAGTCAAATGATCAGGAAAAGTACCGTTCTCAGGACAGATCCCTAAGGGACGCCAGTCAAATGATCAGGAAAAGTACCGTTCTTAGGACAGATTCCTAAGGGACGCCAGTCAAATGATCAGGAAAAGTACCGTTCTCAGGACAGATCCCTAAGGGACGCCAGTCAAATGATCAGGAAAAGTACCGTTCTCAGGACAGATCCCTAAGGGACGCCAGTCAAATGATCAGGAAAAGTACCGTTCTCAGGACAGATCCCTAAGGGACGCCAGTCAAATGATCAGGAAAAGTACCGTTCTCAGGACAGATCCCTAAGGGACGCCAGTCAAATGATCAGGACAAGTAACGTTCTCAGGACAGATCCCTAAGGGACGCCAGTCAAATGATCAGGACAAGTAACGTTCTCAGGACAGATCCCTAAGGGACGCCAGTCAAATGATCAGGACAAGTAACGTTCTCAGGACAGATCCCTAAGGGACGCCAGTCAGTTTTATCTATCTTTACACCTCTTTCCAAATCATAATAGTTTTGTTTTCCTTGCTTGTAGCTCTTTTTCCTGCGCTAAATAACATACTTGAGCTTAACGTGACTTAATCATTGCCCTCAAGGAAGGTTCCTTGATGCTGGTGAGGGGCTCTTGATCTAGGGAATTGGATCTGTGCTCCAGTTCCCCGAATTAAGCCTGAATGCCTTCCACATCCCCCCCACAGGCGCTGTATAATCCTACTGGTTTAGCGCTTCCCCTTGATTATAATAATTCCTGCAAATGCGTATGGGCGAATTCATCTAATTACGTTCGTAATGATCTCGTCTTTACTAGTTATTGTGATATAAAAATTAAATCCTTTTCTATTGGTTATCACTCCTTGATTCACACACACAGCTTTAAGAAGAGGTATGATAACGCTCACGGAGCGTGAAGAGTGGTTAGCGGCCAGCTGAAGAGGCGGGGCCAGGAGCTGTGAATCGACCCCCGCAACCACAACTAGGTGAGCACACAAAAATACACAGCTGTAACATCATGCATTTTCCTGTCTTCTTAAACTGGTTTATATTAAGACTGGCTTTGACATAATCAGGCAACTCGTTCCATTCCTGTATTGCTGTGTAACAGAAGGAAGGCTGAGGCCCTGGCCACCTACAGTGTTCACACCCTCACGTACCCTACTGGCATTGATTCCTAACCATGACAAAATGATGTCCCTCGGTTCTGCAACATCCTCACCCCATCTTTATATTCACATGTTTGTCTAAACGTCGGTGTTCTGGCAGCAGCAAATGTAGCTGTCAATCTCCATCAGAGATATTACGAAAACATTAATTGGTAAATGTGATGTCCGGGGGAGAGAGAGTGTTTGTGTTCAACATTTGCAGCGGATTTGTTTTTTTTTTTACACTGGTGATGATAAAGGTTTTAGCAGTGTCAAGCAGAGTTGGGTGTTCGTGGCGATTTTCACTGAGGTTAATGTTTTGTTAATGTTTTGGAACATGTAGATTTTAGCAATATAATAATAATAAATTAATAAAATCATTGTCGTAAGTTAGTATTCTTTAATTTAATGTAATACAAAAAATCTGTGATGTACAAAATCTGGTTGAGTTGGAGTAACATAATTTACATTTGTCTTGTCTGGCAATATTACCAGTATACCTGGAGAGGGTTTCGGGGGTCAACGCCCCCTCGGCCAGGTCTGTGACCAGTGCTGGGACCCGCTCCTTCACCCACAATCAACAAATGTACTTGATTTTGTATCCCACTGGACCTGTTTTGTTTTCTAACATTTCCCTAGTTCCTTCTTTCAGTTTGTTCCTTCTGTCATGACTTAAATTTCTTCATCTTTACTCTTACACAAAGGAAATCATATCTGATCAGATATGTTGGTAGAATTACCGACAATATGCAAAGTAAAAGGACACAAGTGTAACTGTGACCTTTTATTGTGGCAACGTTTCGCTCTCCAGGAGCGGCTTGACAAAGCTCCTTTTGAGCTTTAAGCTTTGATTAGGTTATTTGAGAATATAGATTACATTTTTACCGTTTCAGACCTTCCTATGACTGATTTTACCTGTCAGGGTCATCCTGAGAGATGGTAATTCCCAACTGATAGTAACTCCAGCTCTGCTGGAAGGAAGCCTTAAAGCTGCCATAGCTAATGAACTCTTGGTGGAATGTTTGATTATATTCTCGTAGCCTTACTGACGTCTCCCGCCGGGTTACCATCTGGAAAGACCCGGGCCGGGACAAGACCGGCGAACCTACAAGAAGAATGACGTCTTCCAGCTCCTGCTGATGCATTTCTTTACCTAGAGTATGAAACCCATTGTGTATGAAGGAATATCGCATTGATGCCTGGTTGAGGTTGAACAGGTTAGGTCAGATATGATAAATACTTTAAACACAAAGTTTAAGAATGAGATGTTTGTGCAATATTTCGGGATCTTTATTGAGGAAATGTTTTGCCACAGTGACTTTATAAGTCCTATACAGAGACGAACGGTAGAAAAAGAGGAGTTCGATGTAATCAGTCCCTCAGCCTTGGAATCAGGTTAGGTCAGGTTTAGAAGATTAAGCCAGGTCCAGCAGGTCGGGTCAAGAGCTCCTGCAGTCATGTCATTTTCTCATCTTTTCACTAAATTTCCACCTTAGCATATTTGTCATAATTTCATAATTTCCATATAACAACTTTCTGCATTAAAAATGAATTAAATAATTTTTTGAAAGGGGGGGGGGGGATGTTGCATTGTGTTTATTTAAATATTAAGGGAAAAATGTTAATACTATGCCCAACAGCTGATCATTTCGCCACATGGCTGAGACTAGGCCACATGGCTTACAAGACATAAGGCTGACAATACTACATATGACTGACAAATGTCTGAAGTCATGATACAGAAATATAATGTACAATGTAAAGACAGTGAGAGAGACACAGGAAAGAGACAAGAAGCCTGGTAAAAAGGTACACACACACACACACACACACACACACACACACACACACACACACACACAGGCTTAATTCACAAACACATTTACCTTCTCGCCTGTCTGTACGTCTTGCTAACACTGTATTTTATCGTACAGTGCTTCTTAACAACATTGTATAATGTATTATGCAAGTGTGACCAATTTTTTGGAGCTCGTCAGGCTTTTATCACCCTCTGTACGTTAGAAGTCAATATTGTCCTGTTTGTCTGTACAGTTTTATAACCCTCGCCCTCTGTCATTAAGGCCTTGTTTGCCCACTCTTTTGTTTTTTTGTGTCAGTCAGCCATTCCAGCGAGAGTGTAAACTCTACGGACTTTGACCTTCGCTCGTCACTTCTCAAAAAATCTATGAAAGCTTAACTTTGCTTTTGCCGGTTTATCAGGAAGCTGAGGTACGAAGGGTGACGTTGCTTCTAAATGGCCTCTCTCATCCTCTCCCCCCCCCCTTCCCCCCCTTCCGAAAATATTACACTGTTGAAAAAAAAATCTATGATTTATTAATGTTTCTGAAGCAGTTCAAAGCCAGCGAGGTCTCGGAGGGTTACAGGTAATTTTCGAGTAAATTTTGCAGGTAATTAATCTTTATTCCTGATGGTAAATTATGCATGGAAATGTATTTAAGCCATGGTAAAAAAATGGATGTACTAGAAAAAGGTGTAACCGTGTGTGGGACTGGCACTGAAGCCTGTCATGTGTGTGTGTGTGTGTGTGTGTGTGTGTGTGTAAAATGCTCCATGAAGCATACTTCAGGCGTTTACCACCACTACTGTGCTGTCAACTACACCACCACTACTGTGCTGCCATCTACACCACCACTACTGTGCTGCCATCTACACCACCACTACTGTGCTGCCATCTACACTACTGTGCTGCCATCTACACCACTACTGTGCTGCCATCTACACCACCACTACTGTGCTGTCAACTACACCACCACTACTGTGCTGCCATCTACACCACCACTACTGTGCTGCCATCTACACCACTACTGTGCTGCCATCTACACCACTACTGTGCTGCCATCTACACCACCACTACTGTGCTGCCATCTACACCACTACTGTGCTACCATCTACACCACTACTGTGCTACCATCTACACTACTACCACTACTGTGCTACCATCTACACTACCACTACTGTGCTGCCATCTACACTACTGTGCTGCCATCTACACTACCACTACTGTGTTGCCATCTACACTACCACTACTGTGCTGCCATTTACACCACTACTGTGCTGCCATTTACACCACTACTGTGCTGCCATTTACACCACTACTGTGCTGCCATCTACACTACCACTACTGTGCTGCCATCTACACTACCACTACTGTGCTGCCATCTACACTACCACTACTGTGCTGCCATCTACACTACCACTACTGTGCTGCCATCTACACTACCACTACTGTGCTGCCATCTACACTACCACTACTGTGCTGCCATCTACACTACCACTACTGTGCTGCCATCTACACCACCACTACTGTGCTACCATCTACACCACTGAGTCCTGGGGACCGTACTACTGTGGCAAGTCTTCTGCTATTCACACTCGCCCGTATTCCATCACACTCAGTACACACAAACTTCCAAGACTTGTTATTTACCTCTCCGTGGCAGCCTCTCACGTCCTGCACGTTACTTCTACCCGAGGAGAGAGAGAGAGAGAGAGAGAAGAAACTGAGATTCACTGATGAAGCTGCGAAGAATCATGGACTGAAACTGAAACACAAGGAGAATGAAACAGCTGGTGAATCACTTCTGACCTTAAATAATTCACTGAAAGCAAATTTCCAAAGATTTTTGTTATTTTGGTTAACAAAATTCACTTAATGGAACACTTCCGTTTCTCCTTCTGGTGTCTTACCCGTTTCGCTACACAGTGGCTTTATCAGTCCAGCACAAAGCAGAAAGGTGTCAGGATAAGAGGAGTTTGAGGTAATCAGTCCCTCAGCCTGGTATCGTTGTGTTCAGTACATCAGTCTTGTAGAAAGTACAGTATATGGCCGGAGAAGTGGCTTATATACTGTAGTCAGGTGAGTAGAAGCAGGAGGAGGCGGGGTCACAGTGGGACCATCCACTGGTGCAAGTAGCAGGAGGAGGGGGGATCACAGTGGGACCATCCACTGGTGCAAGTAGCAGGAGGGGGGGATCACAGTGGAACCATCCACTAATGTAAGTAGCAGGAGGAGGGGGGGATCACAGTGGAACCATCCACTAGTGTAAGTAGGTTTTCGTCCAAAGGTTGGATAAGTATTGAAGAATTCCTTGTATCAAGATCCCATGATGTTGCAGTGTCTGACAGATGTGGTAAATGGTTTTGAAAGCCGACAAGTTGAAGATTGAGACACAAACACAACAACCTTTGGTCGAAGACCTACTTACACCAGTGGATGGTTCCACTGTGACCCCGCCGCCTCCTGCTTCAACTCGCCTGTCTACAGTATATAAGCCACTTCTCCAGCCATATACTGTACTCTCTACAAGACTGATGGACTGAACACATCAATTCCAGGCTGAGGGACTGATTACCTCAAATTGTTCCTCTCCTTGCAGCTTTCTGCTTTGTATTGGACTGATGAAGCCACTGTGTGGCGAAACGTTTCCTCATTAAAGATTCCCGTACATTGCATAAATGTCTTAATCTTCAACTTGTCGGTTTTCAAAAACATTTATTACCTCCGAATGTTGTTAGGTCAGGAAAAAATCGCCAGGAAAGAGGACAAGTGTTTCCTGACGCGGGTTTTAGTCCGATGATGACCCGCCGCTGGAGTTTTTTGGTCATCTGACCGAGGTCCATCGCTTCCAAACTTTTCCTCTGAGTTTCTGAAGCTCCAACACTTTTTTTTTTCTCCGATGACATATCAGTTTATTGGAAATAAACTGAAAAAATTCTCTAAACGCTAGAAAAAATCCAAAATGGCTTGAAAGGTTGGCTGAGTTATATATATATATATATATATATATATATATATATATATATAAATAAATATATATATATATATATATATATATATATATATATAAATATACATATATAAATATACATATATAAATATAAATATACATATATAAATATATATATGTCGTGCCGAATAGGCAGAACTTGCGATCTTGGCTTAAATAGCAACGCTCATCTTGCCATATAGGACAAGTGAAAATTTGTGTATGCAATAATTTCGCCAAAATCATTCTGAACCTAACGAAAAAAATATATTTGTGTTTAATACTAAATTATTGTAAACGTATTTAAAATATATTTAGTTGGGTTAGGCTAAAATAAATTGTTCTTGTTATAATAAGGTTAGGTAAGTTTTCTAAGATTCTTTTGGTGCAAAATTAAAAATTTTTACATTTACATTAATGAAAAAAATATATCTTTAAACGTATAAGAGAAAATTTAAGAAAGGACTTAATTTTAAATGAGTTCTTGCTAATTGACCAGTTTTACATATTCGGCACGACACACACACACACACTATTATATATATAATATAAACTGACCGTTAATTAATTTCTTTTAATATGCACAATGACACAAGTTCCAGAATAGATTTAATATGGATAACGTTTTTCCTCTGTGTAGATCTTTAGCAGTGAGCTGTTTCATCCATTTTGTTGTCCAGACCTGATGGATGCCAAGATCCGGTAGTTTAAAGATTCTGATACATTCCACATATAGCATGTGGAGCCAGGAAAGTCCTTGAAATGAAGGTGCACCTGTGATTTACTGCCGTGACAGATGTGACGATCATGCAGGCGAAAATACAAGCAGGTAAGCAGGCAAACAGGTTAATAGGCAAATAGATAAGTAGATAGGCAGGTAAGGAGACAGACAAATGGAAAGAGAGGAAAACTGACAGGCAATCAGGTAGGTAAGCAGGTTAAGCTACAGGAAATAGGCTGGTAAATATCCCAAGAAATCAAACTGACAGCTACTCATTTAATAGGTAGGGATATAGGCAAACAGGCAGGCAGTCGAACAGAAAAGTAGGCCAAGAAAATGGATGTCCAAGAGACAAGCAGTGAGGCGGCAGATAAAGAGGGATACTCACGGACAGAGGACCTAAGTAAGTTTATTTAGGTATACACAAATACAGTTACATAGATTATCATACATAGCAGCATATGTGTAGAGAACCTAGCATAACCCAAAAAAGTCAGTGACTTATTTTCATTGGGGTCCTGACCTTCTCTCAGTAAGGTACTTATACCAGAGATTTGTCAACATTCACAGCACTGGCAAATCTCCTGAAATTAAATAACAATCTGAAACCTGATTACACGTTACAGATCTGTCTGGTTCCCCTCCTCACCTCTCTCAGGCTACAAGCGAAAAAATTTCGTACTGAAAATGTAAAAAAAAATAAATTTTTTTAGTCTCCCTTGATGGTAAACAAAGAAAATTTTGCATTCGTGCCGGACTATTAGGTCTAAAAAGGTTATATAATCCTAAATGCATTGCGATGCAGTTTATAAATATGCTAATGTTTCAAGTTAAACATGTTAATGTCTTTGTTAATCATGGCTCGTGTTTTTTACATGCGTAATACATAGGGGAAGTTATTACAACCCTCGGAGGGAGAACTGTCTACTTGTTTATGCAAATGACCATTAACATTGCTAAAATCAGTATCAGTAGTTGAAATATTAGCAATGGTAATTGCAGTAGTTGTATTAGTAGCGGTAGATGTTATTGTAGTAGTAGCATCTCTTGTAGTAGTAGCATCTCTTTTAGCATCTCTTGTAGTAGTAGCATCTCTTTTAGCATCTCTTGTAGTAGTAGCATCTCTTTTAGCATCTCTTGTAGTTGTAGCATCTCTTGTAGTTGTAGCATCTCTTGTAGTTGTAGCATCTCTTGTAGTAGTAGTCTTAATGGTATTAACTGTAGTAGTAATAATTTTTATATTGCGACTGGACATAATAATTGTGATAAGACGTAATTGCAGTCGGGATAATAATAATAATTAATAATAATAATAATAATAATGTAAGTGGTATAGTAATAACGACGTAATGAAAGACAAATTCACTTATCGACACTTAAGCACATTTAATATAAGAATAATTTCACTTCGAACAACTTTTTTAGTACTGTATTCGACTGGAGAAACTTACTGTGTGGGCAAAACATTTCGGAATTACGATACCTCTGTATCAGCTGTTACTCTGTATCAGCTGATAAGATGCCGTCATGTAAAGAGAATGGTGTGAGGCAGACTGTATTAAGTGGATGCTATAAAATGTTAACCAAGGGTTCGGAAACCCTGAAACTCTCGGAGTTCTGTGAAAGTGTGTCGGGTTTGTTAATTAAAGCAGCTTCCACGCACTTCCGCCTCTGTTGATCATTTTCGCGG
>NC_091364.1:4386853-4399353 GCF_038502225.1 Cherax quadricarinatus | reverse complement strand
TTAATTGTACACTGTATCTATATCTCCTTAGAATTTATGGAATCTAGTTTACTGTGCACCTAATATCCTGCCTATAAACGGTAATGGCTACTACATTTTCACCCTATGTTTTGCCTGTGGACGGTAGTGGCTAGTTTGTGTACCCCCAGTCTAGCCTGTGGACTGCAGTGGCTAGTTTATTGTGCATCCCCTATCTATCCTGTGGATTATAGTGGCTAGTTTATTGTGCAACTCATATCTGTCTTGCGGACGAGTGCGGATAGTCATGAGCGCGGCTGGTCACTTATTCCTCGTTCCAGTAACACAATCCTAACAACAAACATTAATCTACACTAGTTAAGCACGAATAATACACAAATCTGTATTATAACTCTTGAAAGTTGTCATAGGTGCGTCAGGGTTATGTTACATATCAACCCGATGGAGACCAACTGTGAAAAGCTACTGGAAAGTAACTTGCTCGTGCTGCTTCTGTCAGAAGATAACTGGTTGCTTCTCTGTCAGATGTTAAGTACCTGCTTCTTTGTCAGAAGGCCCCTCAAGGAAGGTTCCTTGATGTTGGTGAGGGGCTCTTGATTTAGGGAATTGGATCTGTGCTCAGATTCCCCGAATTAAGCCTGAATGCCTTCCACATCCCCTTCCCCTAGGCGCTGTATAATCCTCCGGGTTTAGCGCTTACCCCTTGATTATAATAATTTGTCAGAAGGTAACTGCCTCATAATCTGTCAAAGTAACTTCCTCCTCCTCTGTCAGAAGGTAACTTCCTCCTCCTCTGTCAGAAGGTAACTTCCTCCTCCTCTGTCAGAAGGTAACTTCCTCCTCCTCTGTCAGAAGGTAACTTCCTCCTCCTCTGCCAGAAGGTAACTTCCTCCTCCTCTGCCAGAAGGTAACTTCCTCCTCCTCTGCCAGAAGGTAACTTCCTCCTCCTCTGCCAGAAGGTAACTTCCTCCTCCTCTGCCAGAAGGTAGCTTCCTCCTCCTCTGCCAGAAGGTAGCTTCCTCCTCCTCTGCCAGAAGGTAGCTTCCTCCTCCTCTGCCAGAAGGTAGCTTCCTCCTCCTCTCAGAAGGTAGCTTCCTCCTCTGCCAGAAGGTAGCTTCCTCCTCCTCTGCCAGAAGGTAGCTTCCTCCTCCTCTGCCAGAAGGTAGCTTCCTCCTCCTCTGCCAGAAGGTAGCTTCCTCCTCCTCTGTCAGAAGGTAGCTTCCTCCTCCTCTCAGAAGGTAGCTTCCTCCTCCTCTCAGAAGGTAGCTTCCTCCTCCTCTGCCAGAAGGTAGCTTCCTCCTCCTCTCAGAAGGTAGCTTCCTCCTCCTCTCAGAAGGTAGCTTCCTCCTCCTCTGCCAGAAGGTAGCTTCCTCCTCCTCTGCCAGAAGGTAGCTTCCTCCTCCTCTGCCAGAAGGTAGCTTCCTCCTCCTCTGCCAGAAGGTAGCTTCCTCCTCCTCTGCCAGAAGGTAGCTTCCTCCTCCTCTCAGAAGGTAGCTTCCTCCTCTGTCAGAAGGTAACTTCCTCCTCTGTCAGAAGGTAACTTCCTCCTCCTCCTCTGTCAGAAGGTAACTTCCTCCTCCTCCTCTGTCAGAAGGTAACTTCCTCCTCCTCCTCTGCCAGAAGGTAACTTCCTCCTCCTCCTCTGCCAGAAGGTAACTTCCTCCTCCTCCTCTGCCAGAAGGTAACTTCCTCCTCCTCCTCTGCCAGAAGGTAACTTCCTCCTCCTCCTCTGCCAGAAGGTAACTTCCTCCTCTCCTCTGCCAGAAGGTAACTTCCTCCTCCTCCTCTGTCAGAAGGTAACTTCCTCCTCCTCCTCTGCCAGAAGGTAACTTCCTCCTCCTCCTCTGCCAGAAGGTAACTTCCTCCTCCTCCTCTGCCAGAAGGTAACTTCCTCCTCCTCCTCTGTCAGAAGGTAACTTCCTCCTCCTCCTCTGTCAGAAGGTAACTTCCTCCTCCTCCTCTGTCAGAAGGTAACTTCCTCCTCCTCCTCTGCCAGAAGGTAACTTCCTCCTCCTCCTCTGCCAGAAGGTAACTTCCTCCTCCTCCTCTGCCAGAAGGTAACTTCCTCCTCCTCCTCTGCCAGAAGGTAACTTCCTCCTCCTCCTCTGCCAGAAGGTAACTTCCTCCTCCTCCTCTGCCAGAAGGTAACTTCCTCCTCCTCCTCTGTCAGAAGGTAACTTCCTCCTCCGCTAACGCATATCGCGAGTGCGACTCCAAACAGACTGCATCTCTCAAGACTCAGAAATGTTGCATGATTGCAAAATTAAGGAGATGTTGACATTCATGACTTCTTCAGATTTCATTTGCTTAAAATTATCTGTTTTTTGTTTGTTTTTTACCACACATTGATCTCGGAAATATCTATACTTCCCCCATAATATTAACGGAAAACAAGAGTAAGTAATATTTAACTTGCAATACAAACAGACTCGGCAAAGTCAGCGAATTCCTTACTCAAACTGACAACAGTGTATTTTAAAAATCTAAAATTGCAAGCCAGTATTTTCCATACTCTAGTGTCTTGTTCTGCATGGTTTATATCACCTGTTTGCAATTGTCCTGCACACAAATATATATATTTCCTACCCCAACTACCCCGTCTTCCCTCTCAGAATAAGCAGTTGGAGGGCCAATAAAACGAGGTGGTGCATAAAGCGGAGAAGCAGTCATCCACGGTACTTCCGTAAGGGTCACTTGAACTCACCTCAGGCGGAGTGTTAAGGGCCTCAGGGAGAGTCGTCCCTGATTACCTCACACTTGCACCGCTCTCTGCTCTCTACGGGAACCTGCCTGAAAGTGCAAAAATCTTTTTGACAAGTAGAAATGCAGGCTTCTTAGATTCGTAGAAATGCAGGCTTCTTAGATTCGTAGAAATGCAGGCATCTTAGATTCGTAGAAATGCAGGCATCTTAGATTCGTAGAAATGCAGGCATCTTAGATTCGTAGAAATGCAGGCTTCTTAGATTCGTAGAAATGCAGGCTTCTTAGATTCGTAGAAATGCAGGCATCTTAGATTCGTAGAAATGCAGGCATCTTAGATTCGTAGAAATGCAGGCATCTTAGATTCGTAGAAATGCAGGCTTCTTAGATTCGTAGAAATGCAGGCATCTTATATACGTAATAGTACAGGCAACCGAGTTTACTATAATCACAAATATTTACCCGAGAAACCAGTACGAGTGTTTTGAACGTTAAATTTGCATAATACGTTGCAATCTCTTGCAATCTCCCTGTAAACGTGTAAATACAATTGCTCTTATACCCATGGATGCAAAAATGTTTAATCTTTAGATTGAGTGAAATATCTTGTTTGAATTCTGTTTCTTGTAGTTTTGAGCAATTATAAAGAGGTTTATGGTGGTTGCTGTAGTGAGATTCAGAGGATGTATTTATATGTACTCATCCAGATGTGGTTGCAGGGGTCGAGTCACCGCTCCTGACCTCGTTTGCTTGTCGCTACTATGTCCAGTCTCTCCCGGCTTCAAGAGCCTTTTATATCTTACAACAATGTTTACACCTCACCTCCACCACTTCGCTCTCCAGATCGTTCCACTTCCTAACAACTCTATGGCTGAAGAAATATTTCCTGACGTCCCTATGGCTCATTTGAGTTTTCAACTTGTGTCCTCTTATTCCTGTTTCCTATCTCTGTTCAATGTCCCTGTTCACCCTGTGTATGTATTTGTGTTGTGTATGTATGTCTGTCTGTGTGTTTGCGTGTGCCAAAATATTGTTATTGTTAGTAGATACCGTGGTTAGTAAGTAAGTTTATTCAGGTATACACAAATAGTTACATTAAATTATCATACATGGCAGCATATGTGTAGAGAACCTGGGATAACCCAGAAAAGTTGCTGTAGTTAAAATCATTATCTCAGTAGATACCGTGGTTGCTGTAGTTAAAATCATTCTTACCTCAGTAGATACCGTGGTTGATGTAGTTAAAATCATTCTTACCTCAGTAGATACCGTGGTTGCTGTAGTTAAAATCATTCTTACCTCAGTAGATACCGTGGTTGCTGTAGTTAAAATCATTCTTACCTCAGTAGATACCGTGGTTGCTGTAGTTAAAATCATTCTTACCTCAGTAGATACCGTGGTTGCTGTAGCTAAAATCATTCTTACCTCAGTAGATACCGTGGTTGCTGTAGTTAAAATCATTCTTACCTCAGTAGATACCGTGGTTGCTGTAGTTAAAATCATTCTTACCTCAGTAGATACCGTGATTGCTGCAGTTAAAACAGCTCACACGGAGTGATAAGGGTTGGAACTGATTAGTACTCGAGCTATTAAAAGCAAATTCTTGGGTAGCTTTGGACAAATAGCCGGGTGGAAATGATTGGTTTTGACAAGGACTCACCTTGTAAGAGCCAGTAGACCAGCTGGAGTGTTTTTCCATTCGTATATTCGTAAAGAAAATACCTCATTGACAAAACCTAAAATACTCAACACCAGCTCAACCCTCCAGTCGTCACTGAATACCAGAAGCGACGTATAATACCTCACTTTTTAAAATAGCAAATACCCCAGCATAAGAAAGTATGTAAAGGAAGAGAGAATTTAAACGGAGGAAAAACAATGCCTGCTGAAGTTCGAGAGACTCCCGGTATTGATTATTCAAATTGTTATTGGAGAATCTTCTTTCTTTAAATGCAAGAGTTTCCCCTTCTGCCTCGAGGGTCGAATTTATTTTACAATGTCAGCCAATGGGTCGACCTGGAACAGCGGATCCTGGAGAATATCGTCGTCTTCAGCACCAACTCTGGGAATAGTAGTAGTAGTAATAATAATAAGAATAAATATAGTGCGAGAAGTGAAAAAAAAAATTCATCTGGTCATGATTTTAATTAATAGTGTGTGTGTGTGTGTGTGTGTATTTTCTGAGATATATATATATATATATATATATATATATATATATATATATATATATATATATATATATATATAAATATATAAATATATAAATATATACATGCAATAAGATCACAGTAAACAGGTGATTTCAGAATATGCAAAACAACCACTCTGAAAGAATAGAGAAATTCCAAGCGCTTTCGTGACTACTCACATTTTCAAGGAACTATGAAAGTAAAACATCCAAGGAAGCTATATGAGGGGTCTGGCCAGCACCTCACTATCAGATCCCACAACGGTTAAACACCTGATGCGCGCCGACCCAACTTGGATAGGTCCTTTGCACAACTCACCAACAAACTATTCTACCCAAGAAAATTTAAAAATTATTATTTGTCCAGTGTATTATTAAATTCTTCCCAAATTCTATTAATTATAAATGGATCTAATTTATATAAACCAAAGGAAATATTCATATTATTGTCAAAACTGCTTTTTATGAAACAAGATTCAATTATATTCCTGTCGACCATGGACTTGCTTGATACTACTTTCTCAACTTTTTGAAAATCAATTGGATGGTTAAAATCTCTTGCATGAATAAATAGAGCATTGGAATCTTGTCCAGTTCTAATGCTATATTTATGTTGTTTTAACCTTAGTTCGAGATTTTTACCAGTTTGACCGTAATAAACTGTATCGCAAATTTTACAAGGAATCCTATAGAGACATCCATCAGCATTTTGGGGGGAATTCTTTATCAAAAGTTTTTTTTTACTGTATCAAGATTTTTGAATACAACTTTTAATATTAAAAGTCTTAAGAAATAGGTAATGATTTAAAATACCCAAGAAATGTAATTGATAAATCTTTTAAAGTTGCTAGAAATACTTTTTACAATCCAAAAAGGGACAACCAGCCTTATTCAACTTTTTGAATACAACTTTTAATATTAAAGTTGTATTCAAAAATCTTGATACAGTAAAAAAACTTTTGATAAAGAATTCCCCCCAAAATGCTGATGGATGTCTCTATAGGATTCCTTGTAAAATTTGCGATACAGTTTATTACGGTCAAACTGGTAAAAATCTCGAACTAAGATTAAAACAACATAAATATAGCATTAGAACTGGACAAGATTCCAATGCTCTATTTATTCATGTAAGAGATTTTAACCATCCAATTGATTTTCAAAAAGTTGAGAAAGTAGTATCAAGCAAGTCCATGGTCGACAGGAATATAATTGAATCTTGTTTCATAAAAAGCAGTTTTGACAATAATATGAATATTTCCTTTGGTTTATATAAATTAGATCCATTTATAATTAATAGAATTTGGGAAGAATTTAATAATACACTGGACAAATAATAATTTTTAAATTTTCTTGGGTAGAATAGTTTGTTGGTGGGTTGTGCAAAGGACCTGTCCAGTTGGGCCCGCGCGCGTCAGGTGTTTAACCGTTGTGGGATCTGATAGTGAGGTGCTGGCCAGACCCCTTATATAGCTTCCTTGGATGCTTTACTTTCATAGTTCCTTGAAAATGTGAGTAGTCACGAAAGCGCTTGGAATTTCTCTATTCTTTCAGAGTGGTTGTTTTGCATAATATATACATATATATAAAATGTCGTACCGAATAGGCAAAACTTGCGATTTTGGCTTAAATAGCAACGCTCTTCTTGCCGAATAAGGCAAGCGAAAATTTGTGTATGCAATAATTTCGCAAAAATCATTCTGAACGTAACAACAAAAAATATATTTCATTGTTTAAATTATTGTAAACTTATCTAAAATATATTTAGCTGGATTAGGCTAAATCAATTTGCCCTTGTTTTAATAAGGTCAGGTAAGTTTTCTAAGGTTCTTTTGGTACAAAATTATAAAGTTTTACATTAACGAAAGAAACGTACATTTAAAAGTATGAGAAAATTTTAGGAAGGACTTAATTTTAAATGAGTTCTTGCTAATTGACCAGTTTTACCTATTCAGCATAATATATATATATATATATATATTATATATATATATATATATATATATATATATATATATATATATATATATATATATATATATATATATATATATCCTTTCTAAGCTTTATCTACCAGCATTACTGGTTACTTGCTTCTTCAGCCCCTGTCATGCCTACTCCTAACACTGTGTATGGAGTTTTCCTACACTACCAACAGTCATTTCGCTCTTGTGTGTGTGTGTGTGTGTGTGTGTGTGTGTGTGTGTGTGTGTGTGTGTGCATCCATCCTGTCATCCTATTTCCTGTGCTCTCCCTCCATCCCTTTACCCTTGATCAGAATCCCCTTATCGTTACTCTCCTTGTCCCTTCACCTCTTATTCTGTTTTCTTTCTCTTCTGTTCTTCATCTCTGCCCTTCCCTCCCACTCTCTTTCATCTCTCTTCATATCTCTCATTCTATCTCCTTGCTCTCTCATTTTTCACCTCTCCCTCTCGTCTCTGTCTGTCTCTGTCTCTGTCTCTGTCTCTCTCTCTCTCTCTCTCTCTCTCTCTCTCTCTCTCTCTCTCTCTCTCTCTCTCTCTCTCTCTCTCTCTCTCTCTCTCTCTCACCTTCACCTTCACCTGAGTCAGCTTGGTAAACACAGCATTATCCTTTACAAACTAGGGAACGTGACTGTATAGCAGTTGTATCTCCCAACCCGAACTTACTATACATCCTGACTCCTGTGTGCCTTATACACTATATACATTCACTCAGTATGCACACTCATACACTATATATATTCATACGCAACTCATATTCTATATAAATTTACTTGTGATACGCATTTACTCCTCGTGTAAATTCACATGGTAAACAGTCACTATACACACACACACACACACACACACACACACACACACACACACACACACACACACACACACACACACACACACACACTATACACACACACACTATACACACACACACACACACTATACACACTAATCATTAATACGATATGTTCTATAGCATAACATGTGCATTAACACACTATACATTGTCATACACAATATACATTCATATACACACGTACTATAGCCATTCACAAATTATACACATTCACACCTGCACACTACCACTCTATGCACATTTACTCAATATTTACTCACGCAAAATAAACAATTTACTCACAATTATTTTGAGAGAGAGAGAGAGAGAGAGAGATACATTACCGTGATAATACAGTACTTTAATAATACATTACCCAGATACAGCGTTGTGCTGAAAGAATAAATTGTCTATAAATCTTGCTAAAAAGTCGTCTAGCAGTTTGGAACGACCTGTCGGCAGTTTATTACCGGTCGAGGACTTACGTCGTAGTGGAACGACTTATTCTGGAGATATCTGCACATCCACATATGTTGCAGATATCTGCACATCCACATATGTTGCAGATATCTGCACATCCACACATGTTGCAGATATCTGCACATCCACACATGTTGCAGATATCTGCACATCCACATATGTTGCAGATATCTGCACATCCACATATGTTGCAGATATCTGCACATCCACACATGTTGCAGACTGCACATCCACACATGTTGCAGATTGCACATCCACACGTTGCAGATATATAATGAGTGAAACATTTTAGAAATTTTCGATCTGTCCTAATTGCAATTTTTCTTATATATAAAAAGATTATTTTTAGTCTTAAATGTCTTATTTTAATTTTAATAAGTTTATCTTATTTTTTCAATAGTTTTTTTCTAAATTTTATATATATTTCACTTTTAAAGAATTTTCTTTAATTTTAAACATTTCCTTTTAATCTTAAAAAAAAGTTTATTCTCTTATTTTTAAATATTTTTCATGATTTTAAATATTTTTTTTCTTATTCTTAAATGTTTTCTTATTTTTTTTTAAATATTTTATCTTATTCTTCAATATTTTCCTCGTTTCCTTATCATTTTCTCTTATTTTCAGATAATTTCTTTTACTTTTAAACATTTTCATTCTCGGATATTTTCTTTTTTTAATTTCTTCTAAATTTTAAAAATCTTATTTTTAAAGCCTTATTTTTCAATTCCATTTTTATTTTTTCCCTTCAACATTTTACTCAGTTTTGAGACATTTTTTTGTGTTTCTCTTTATACCTCGACGATCTCTTCTCCTGATCCCCTTAACTCCTTTTTATTGCCGAGTGCCATCTCCCCCCCTCATCGTAAAATGCTTCTGCTTCCCAAATCATCCAAATATTTCACTTCCTTCCTAAATCATTAAGAAGCTTGGGGAAGGTGGAGATAAAGTGTGATTCTGACACACGAAAACACGGAACCAATTTTTCATTCTCGGAAAACCTGAACAGTGCCAGAAAATGTTGGTCCAGGAACCCATCCATAATAGTCAGGCCTTGGGGAAGAGCTACTGTACCGGCCTCCTGTATGTTTCTTAGTGGTGCTATGGTGCCTTCTTAGTGCTTTGGAGGTTCTGTTGTGCCTCCTCTGTGGACCTGGGTTAGGGCTGAGGTTCTATAATGCTTCCTCAATGGACCTGGGTTAGAGTAGAAGTTCTGGTCTGCTTTCTCTAAGGACAAGGATTAGGGTAGAGGTTCTGTACTGCCTTCTACATGGACCTGGATTAGGGTAGAGGTTCTGTACTGCCTTCTATATGGACCTGGGTTAGGGTAGAGGTTCTGTACTGCCTTCTACATGGACCTGGGTTAGGATAGAGGTTCTGTACTGCCTTCTACATGGACCTGGGTTAGGGTAGAGGTTCTGTACTGCCTTCTACATAGACCTGGGTTAGGGTAGAGGTTTTGTACTGCCTTCTACATGGACCTGGGTTAGGGTAGAGGTTCTGTACTGCCTTCTACATGGACCTGGGTTAGGGTAGAGGTTCTGTAGTGCCTTCTCACTGCCCCTGGGTTCTGGGAACGAGTACTTTAGTGTATAAGACACATGTGCAACATTTGGGTATTTTTATTATCGAAACGTTTCGGCTGCGCAGTAGGCTTCTTCAAGCTAATACAGGCACTGTAGTATCTCCTCTCAGTTTATCTGTTGGGAAATGGGTCCTCTCGTGCCTGTTTCTGCCTCTGCGCTGGAGTAAACTTTAATAAAAACCCCACTGTGGCCAAACATCCAACTTTTTAAAGTTTCAGAACACTGAAACTGAAAAGTCAGAGAGAGAGAGAGAGAGAGAGAGAGAGAGAGAGAGAGAGAGAGACAGACAGACAGACACACACACACACACGCTCTAAAATAATAAATTCAATCTCAAAGGATAAAATACATTAAAAAAAAATTGTTTATTTCTCCTGCAGAAGAGGATTGAGAGGGGAAGTATTATACGGTGCCTTTTCAATGGTTCCTATTCCATGGAGACCTCTATGGTGCCATTCCTATGGTTTCTAAACTGGCCTGGAGTTTTAACTCGCTTCCCACCAGTACCGTGGTTTCTATGGTTTCTTGTTTTTGGGGGTGAATGGACAGAAGACAGAGGATCGAGCCTCCACAACTCGTTACCTTGAATGATCCATACTGGTTTAGTGCTCCCTGTAATGCAAGCAAACAGTCCCTCCTCCGTAAATGAAGGAAGAGGGACCCACATGATTGATTTCACTTGACTGGACGATTAAAGTGATAGAGGGGATCTACTGACTAGATAGGTCGTATAAGGTAAACTTGACTAGATAGGTCGGATGATAGGGTAAACTTGACTAGATAAGTCAGGGCAAACCTGCCTGGATGGGTAGGGTCAGAAGATAAACTAGACAGAGGTGAAGAGTTTCCTGCTTGTCTCAGGACACAGAGAGGAGTGAGCTCCAGAGGACACAGGCAATGCGGTGAGATATACACACAGTACTCGAGCTGCTAGCGATGAAGCGATCGCTACTCTGCTACAGATCATTCTCACACCAAGACGGATATTTATTCTAAACACACATTTCCTTTCTGTTTTCCTCGACCACCTCGTAGCTAGACTTATCACGTTCGAATTTATTTCTTTTTTTACAGTTCCGTTTATTCTACACCGGCAAAACACCATTCCAACAGGAATGGGAGAGGCTATGTGGGCTCCACACTGGTGAAACACCTCTGGAGAAGGCTATCTAGGCTCCACACTTACGAAACACCATCTCTGAACGAGCCTCGAGGACTCCCCACTTGCGAAACACCATCTCTGGGTGAGGCTCTAGGGCTCCACACTGGCGTAACACCATCCAGGCAGACAAAGGCTCCCTGGTGGTAACAGATGAGGATATAAGGATTCAGGGAGAGGAATTCAAGACTTTACAGGGATTCGAGCGTCGCTGAATGAATACAAATGGGTCTCTGGTGCTGTCTGTGTGAGGCAGTAATTCCTGTGAGAGAGAGAACACACGCGCCAATGGAAAGGTTTAACCCCCCTCAACCATTCGTATATTCAAAATGACGTTAATGCAAACCCAAAACTTGCTCTAAAATTAATGTAAATTCGTGACTTTTCACACGAACTGAGTTCGAATCAACAAGTACGCAAAAAATTAGACATAAATGTTACAAGTAGTTTTGTTTTTCAGTTCAATACAGAGATAAACGAAGAGAGTAGAAGGTAATCAGTCCTTCAGCCTTGCAGAACTACACACAAGACAGTTGAAAGTGAGGTAGTCAGTCCCTGGAAGCTGGTGTTTAATACCTTATTCTTAAAGAATCTTGAATTTAAAATGAAGCCTTATAGATTTACGCATTTTGACCAGCATTGAGGTACTGATAAGAATTTGGAAAGCCGTAATTCGAGTGAAATTTCGTAAAATAGTGATTTTTACTGGTTTAAGTGTTGGTAAATTTCCTCTCACTTCTTTAAGTGAACACAGATAAGTAAAACACACGTGCAAAAGTAGTGTTATGTTAATTACCGAAGTAATAACAAAAAAAAGGCACAATATCGTGACTGGAACAATACACAAATAACCCGCACATTGAAGCTTACGACAACATTTAGGACCGACTTGGACCAGTGTGACTTTGTAAATGGTCCAAGTCGGACCGAAAGGTCGCCGTAAGCTCCTCTCTTCTATATGCCGGTTATTAGTGCATTACCGAAGCGTTTCCCCCACAGTAAAAACCATAGAGAAGCAGACAGTGTGATCGGACCATCAACGTTGAAACATATAGTTTGGGAGCGGCCAGTCTATCACCCTGAAGAAGTGTTAGGCTCCGTTTTCTATAAATTTCAGTTTGACCGGAGATATGAAGTGCGAGAACAAATTTGGGTGGAATATTTTCAGTGTGTTTTATATAAACCCTGACGTGTCAAGCCTTGCATGTCGTAGAGGAAAGATATGAATCACATGCGAGATTCAAAATTCATAAATGGGATTTTTCTATTTCCTGGACTTGGGGATTTTATTTAAATAATGTTTTAGACAAGACTACGAGGCATATGGGGTATATACATGGCTTATATTGCTCTCACTTGTATAAGGTGTGTATATAAGAACATAAAGAAGGAGCACTGTAGCAGGTCTACTGGCCCATGTGGGGCAGGTCCATGTCAGCCCCCGGCTTAGACCAATGGCCCACCCAATCAGGTCACTTCCACTTAAGGAAGGAGCACGGTATTTGACCCAGTAGCATTAGCTAGTGAGGTCCAACTCACACCCACCCACCCACACCCACTCATGTATTTATCTAACATATTTCTAAAACTACACAAC